>NC_092351.1:28590122-28903761 GCF_963676685.1 Mytilus edulis | reverse complement strand
CAAAAAGTAAAAATGGATCAGAAATGGCATTTGTTAGAAGCAGCTTTTATTTAATTTATTTGATTAATTAACAAAATCTTTTTGTAATATTTATATCTATATCTTATTATATCCATATGACTTAATTGATTTATCAAGTATTACTTTATTTTTAAAATGTGTATCGAATACTGTAGTATGTAATTTCACATGTTTCATCATCAAAAATAAAATAATTACAAAAAATAATGCTTTAGCTATATACTTTTCCACCTGAATTTTGAGTCAGAAGAATTTATTCAACTATTATGTCATATAACTATATGCATATTGGACAATTTTCTTTTTAGCATTCAATTTCATGCATTGATAAGATTAAAATATAAATGTGAGAAGAAAGAAAGTAGAAAATTCAGTTGTTTTTATTTCAACTTCACATTGAAGTACATTCTAGCAGAGTAAATGATTTTAATATATCTTTTTAAAGGTTTTAAACTGAAGTCTGAAAAGAAAGTCGTTAGAAACTGACACTAAAACCACATTGCAGGTATTTCTTTAAGGTCTGATATTTGTAATATATTAGAAAAAAAAATGACAACATTGTTCAATTATACAAGTACCCTTTTGCTGATTGCTAAACTGAACACTTATATCAGAACAAACAGAGAAAATTTTGCAGAAATTTGATATTTTATCACATTCACCACTACACTTATCTTAAAATTCCCACATTATAGTTTGACTTATAATTTAAAAGGGCAATATCTGGCATCAGCCTTTTATTTAAACTAAAACTATCATAGCCTGCAATGCAATTATTTCAGTTGTTTAAGTACAACTTCAGAATTTTAAATTGACATGCTCTTTTTACCATCTGCATCAGGTAGTGTATTTTTCTCTTCTGTATTTGCTCGTTTCAATTTCTTTTTATTAAAATCTTCTATAGACTGTTTACGATACCTTTCAGCTTTTTCTGCAGTGATTGCTATTATTTATAACAGAAAATTATACCTTATTTGATTTATGTGCTCAATTTGATATTTATGTTAGTTACGACTTTAAGAATCAGATTCACACTCTTAGGACACTATTAAAGCTACACACATACATACATGCATGACACACTATCTACACCAAGGTTACAACATACAAAACATTAATGGGTGGAGTTATCAAGAAACATTTAATATCTAGCACTGCACACTATAAGATCTTTTGATCAAACAATCCTATAAATTATGTATGCATTATATATATATTTATCAATTAAATCATAGCATGAACACAAACAAATGCACAAACCAAACACCCAGACATGCATTTATATAAATATCACGCCATTCTAATCTACTAGTTAAAAGTCCTCTAGTTTGTATATGCTATTTGTCAAACTATAATTTTGATAACTAAAACTTAAAGGGTGCAAATATTTTTTAATTGTAATTACTTGCACATCAAAACACATACCTGTCAACTCACCCGTTTTTTGCGGGTGACACCCGTTATTTTCACCTCTCACCCGGGAGTTTTTCTTTACCCGGCGGGTCCCGGGAATTTCTAACATTACCCGTTTCACCCGGATTTTTGACCGGAATTGTTTCCGGTATTTAGAAGTAATACGACCTTCGGTTTTATCGGTCTTTTTCAATGTAACCAAAAGTCAAAATGTAGGACTGTTTACCTGAGCTACGTAACGATATGAAGAGACAACAAAGCTACAAGATGAGTTCAGTGACTAACAGTCAGTTGACCCCATTAGATGAACTTCCACTTTGCACTTCCCCTGAAACTGACATTGGTACATTTTGGGGAGAAATGTCCAAGTTGCATGACATTTTTATTAACAAGCCAAGATTTTTTGTTTTGTCAAAACTTGCTAAAACATTACTGGTTTTGCCAAACAGCAATGCAGACAGTGAGAGGGCATTTTCTTTAGTAAAGAAAATAGCTACAGAGTTTAGGGCTGATCTTAATAAGGATACACTGTGTGCTCTTCTTTCTTGTAAAATGAATACACATTTGCATTGCTATGAACTGAAACCAAGTGCAGTTCTTTTAAAGAATGCCAAGTCTGCTACTATGGAATATAACAATAGTCTGAAATAAACTTGTATACATGTTCTAACTGTGTCATATACATATTGACTATATAAATTATATGTAAACATATTTTTGTTCTTCAATTGAGCCCGCAAAATGTCGTACGCGTTATGACCTGAGATTTTTTTTCTCAATGCAGGTCATGACCTGACTTTTCATTTTCAGAGGTTGACAGGTATGAAAACAGAAGGATACCTTGTAAGTGCATTCAGATTTAATGGAACTTATATATAAAACATTTGAGAATTTTAAAGTGGCCCACATTTAAAGTTGAAAAGAAAAACATGTCTATTGTTTAAACTTTATCAACAAAAAAATCTAGCAAAATTGTTTTCTGAGACTCAAGATTCATTTATAGGATGATTTTCTTGTGAATGAATAACTGCATCATGATTTGCAAAAAATAAAATAAGAAGTTTAAGTTTCTATGCAACTTTGAGATCTGTTACTTCCTCATCATGAAATATAATCTCTTCAAACTTCTAATAGAGGATTTCTAGTTAATACCATTGTATCATACAAGGAAGATTAGGATTTCAATAAATTCTACAGGACTATTTCATTTAAATACAAATAAAGTACATGTATAAGTTTATAAAATTGTTAATTTTACCAAAGAAGTTTTGCTGATAGAACTGAAAACAGTCAACTTTTTGCTATACAAAATCAAACTCATTTAATAAGAGGAACATAGATATTTATACAGCTTATATAGTTCTGGGGATTATGGTCAAAGTTTATCAAAGACTTTGTCTTAATTTGCTTGTTTTAACCCACTCTCAGTGTCTTAGTTATTTTCTATCTTTTGTAATCAAGTTTCTTTCTAAATTAAAATGATTAAGTATCAAATTTTAAGAAGAAATAAAGAAATTTTTTAACACACACACAAGCTCCTGTAGTCTGCCCCTATAGTTTAATCTGGAACTATTAGCTCCTGGGGCTTCATTAAAAATATGAAAAGCTTTTTACCAATGGCTTGTCATTAATAGTTGTCAAACTGAATAAAGAATTATAAATAATATGTTGTAAACAGAAAATATAATGAAGAACCTATTAATATAATTTTTAAATTACATCAATTTAAATGCATTTTGAAATTAATGGCTGTTTGTGATTTCTAGCTATGATCATTGTTAAAAATAAGGCTATCAAGAAAAAAATCTGAATGAACAAAATTCAAGTGTTTCACAATTATTTACTAGTTGACTGAGTTCATTAGATTTGTAACTTGTATATTGTACTTTTTTGGGAATCAGTTACAACTTCCTCATATTAAAATATACCTATATCATGTGAAAGCTGTGTAACAATTCACAATAGGGAAGATTTTAATCAAAGAAATAAGGAAGATTTATGCATACAAAGTTTCGTTAAAATTCAAAATTAAGAAAAAAGAAAGGTGAAAAATATTTTGCTAAAAAATAATTGACACTATTACACTGAATAAAGAATTTTGATTTTTTCAACCCTTATTTAGACAGTAGAGAAATGATCTTTGAGGGAATTTTTCAATATTAGTGATTGTCTACAAATAGATTATACACCTACTAAACTTTCCTTAATTCCCCTTCACATTTATTACAAAAAATTGACAAATATGGTCCTTGTGAAGAAATAATAATTATACAGAGACATGAAATCTCTTGAGAAACTGAAATTTTAATTCAATAAATCACGAGATTGCCTACAAGGTGTTTTTTTCAATTTTCAATTGTATGAATAAAGAGCAGACAACTCATGTATATTATGTATCAAATATTGGTTACTACATGATTACAACAAATTCTCCTTATTTGACAATAGTTTAACACAATGTCAGTGTATTTTACCTGAAGGATCTGGTAATGGGTTCTTTTCTTGGGTTTCAGTGGGTTTCAATTTACCAGCATCAAATCCTTCTATACCAGACATTAACTCTTGTTCTGTCTTCTCCTGAGCAATTGCTGAAACAAACAAAAAATACCAAACATGAAACAGATATTCCTTTTAGCATTATAAAGTGATTTTGTTACATTGTTCTAAGGTTCAACATTCATTTAATGTAACCACCCTAATTTGGACAATATAATCCTGGTATTCAAATTCCTGTCCTACCCTCACTCTGGTCAGTGTTAGGTTTAACTCTCTCTCTCTCTCTCTCTTTAAAATGGTGTCTTAGGATTTCTTTAATTGATGTTTTTGTTGTTACACTTTTTACATTTATGCCAAACCTTTGTAACAATGATATTAGACTATTATCAGGACTATATGCATCCCTGCCAGTAGGACAAAAATATGTCATACAGAGTTACAGTAGTTTGTCTTGAACACAGAAAAAAGAAAATTCATAAATATTTTCCAGACAATAAAGAAAATCTAATTGTATGTAGATATAAGAAGATTTGGATATGAGTGCCAACTTAGACAACTGTCCATCCAAGTCCCAATTTATTAAAGTAAACCATTATAGGTCAAAGAGACTTAATTCACACCATGAGCATGGTTTGTTTTATTGTGAAATAGATGCATTAACAATTTTCAGAATACTAGGTCATTCAAACAATTATATCATAGGTAACTTGCTTCTTAAATTGACTTAGTAATCAATAATAATCTCAGATTTCTGTAGATAACAATAGGAAGAAAAGATTTAGTATTTCCTTTAGTGGGCACAAATATTCATTGTTTCCTTATTTTAATAGCAAAACAATTATCAAAATTGAAAATTCCTCTTCTAGCTATTTTAATTAGCATATAAAGATGAGCCATTGGAAATGTCAGCGCATCATCCATTTGTTCAAATCAAACATTGATACAACTAGAATGATGGCTCATTGTATTTTTTTTTATTTGATTGCTTTAAGTACACACTGAGTTTTAGAGAAAAAAAAAGACTGAATACTTTAAAATTGAAGATGAGATTTACATCCTTTTTTGTAAGGAATAGTATGCCTTTGTATGTAATATTTTACATTTTGGTCTGTTTTTTTTATATTCTCTTTATGCTTCATCATAAGATTTCCTGATATATGTACCATTGATAACACTTGATGCTAAGCAAACAACAATCAATCAATTTCTTAACAGATAATGGAGAGATGTGGGGTAGATGAACATGTGGAAATAACCAAAAAATAGACATGTAAAGCCTAAAGGACAATCATGAAAAAGAGACAAAAGGACTATCACAGTGATTCTATTGCTGTTTTTTTTTATCTTGAAAGTTGTACAACTCACAACTGTTTTTGTTTTGGTTTTTTTTTATGTGTTGTCCCAACTGTATCACTTCCCTTTCGTTTCTCACAATTGTTCCAAGTTGGATTGTCTAGTGACTTAGGTCGGCACTGAAAATACTACAACAGCCTTTATATTTAGGGTTTTGTATAATAACATCGATTGGAATATAAACCTAATGTGGTGTATCTAATTTACACTATGATATTATGATCAATGATGCAATATGAAAGATATCAATAATCCAAGATGGTTCCTGCAGCAATTTGACCTTATATATGGCATAACCTTTAATGACATCATGGTGTAATAGAGTATACAGTAGGCTTCAGGCTTACAAAATTGGCACTGGTATGTCAAACTTACACATGTTCCTACACTAACTATAGCACTTTATACATATAACATTATCCATATGACAAGTTCACACAAGTTCATACCCCAAACAGAACACTTTTACATATATTACTCATTGTAATAAACCATTATTGTTTCATCTCTCTTATAATTTTATTTACATGATGATAAAAGTGTATTTACATAACTCAGATATAAACAATAACCTTCTCTAAATCAAAAGTAAATAAATTCTGATATTATCTATATTTGATGAGGTTTCTGACCCACTTTCTTCCTGTAGTAAACTTTGTTTTCACATTTCATGTTCTGACAGAATTTTAAGAGATTTTATAGCAAAGAAACAACATCCTTTTATAGATGTTTGTGACATTTTTTCATGAATGAAATTCTGTACACCCTTATAATAATCTTGAGTACATCCTTTCCTAATCCTGAATATGAACCATCTGATCCTATTTCAAAAGTTAAATGTTTGTGTGGGTTCTGATCTAGTTCTGAAATCAGATAACCGATTTAAGTCATCCCGGATACCACTCAAAACAAGAGGCTACAAGAGCCTGTATCACTTACACGACTTTTTAAATAAATGTGAATTTCTGTGATCCAAAATCTTGTCTTGCTGAACAACTTTAAAGATTATTCATAAAATGGAAAATATGGATTAACACAGATTTTGGGGCAACAAACCCAGTAAAGATTCAATTGACAATTTCAATCACATTAAAGATCATTGTTTTTTCTATGTTAATCAATTTTGCAGTTAGTAAGTGAAGTTTTTTTTTGTGCAAAGTTAAACAACAGACCCAAAATGCTATTTTGTTAATTAGCATCTAAAACAATATCACCCAATGGTTAAAGCATTATTCTTTTTTCAAAAACTTTTTTAATGTGTGAATAATATAAGTTTTTAAACTGAATTAGGAGTAACGGAATTGATGCTCATGAGTAATCAAAATATACTACACAAAAAAGTAACGAAATTGATGCTCATGAGTAATAAAAAAATACTACGCAAAAAAAGTAACGAAATTGATGCTCATGAGTAATCTAAATTACTACGCAAAATAAAATCTCAAATTTAAAGTGCAAAAACAATCCTACAGGTAAAAGATCATTGACGTATCTTTACATCCTTTATGGAACCCCACCCCCACCTGCTGTCACAAATAATCCAGGTAAAACAATAGTATGACAAGATTAATCAAATGATAACCACATTGTCATATTGTTTTTTGGCTTATCATCTTTTTTATCATTATTTGATTAATTTATATTCAAATGGTACCAACATCTCCAAAAGGAAATATAGTTTTATGTGAATCTTATTGTCACATATTGATGACCGAGAGGATTGGAATGATTAGATTGTAAATCACTGGTTGTCTATACATCATTGATAACATAATTACATATTTGATATATGCTGGACCACAATAACGTCATTTAGGATCACACATGAAAGTTTAAAGATGAGTAAACTCAAACCAGTGATCCACAATTTCTGAGATTACACTAGACAATGGTATGTGGCCTAGTAACATTTGGGTTTTCTAAGGACTCAAAATACTTTTTTTTTCTTTCTTGTATTTAATTATGAGTAACATAAAAATCAGCAGATGTGGTATATTTTTCAATGAGACAACTCTCCACAAGGGACCAAATGAATCAGAAATTAACAATACATAACTATATGGCCTTCAACCATGAGCAAAGCCCATATACAAATGAACCTTGTTTTTGTCTGTTCAACGTCTAGACAATTGTTGAGTCAAATGAACTGATTTATACATAGGGATACATTTGAAAAATAGTGTCATTTATCATTTGAAACATTCTAAATGCTGATGTTACTAAACAGATGTTTCATTTTAAAATGATCCATAACAAGTATAGTTTTTGCCTGTACAGCTGCTTCCACACAAATGATAATAATACATACTCTGTGGGCCTGGTAATATTATCTTTTCATTTGGCTGTATAGGGTTGAGCTCAACTTTAGTAAAGCTGCTAATACTGCTAAGGTGATCATATCTCAATCTTTCTTCTGCTAGCACTAAGGTAAAAATAAGCCATGCATAATATAAAAGCAAGCTAATTTATTTTGGATATATATATATACCACATAACAAACATGCAACAAATGGCAAGCTTAAGTAAAATTAAAAGACAGTAAAGAATTTAATATTTTCCAGCTCTTATTCAATAAAAAAATGTATGACTTTTATTTATCCTCAGTGTACTCTACTTTCAAAAGGTCATCTAAATATAGACTCTCAAGGTCAGATATCACAATACACTTGACTTAATATCAGACTACACTGAAGATAAATCATAGTCAAAGGAATAAGCATGCATCGGGGACAGAACTAAAGATTCATGCCAGAGCAGCACCAAATAAGGAAACAATATCGTATCTACACAAAGCATGTGCCAGACTTCAATTCTGCGCCATAAAATTTGTTTTAATATAAAGGTGTCTTTTACGTTTTACAAAACAATTTTTATTAGATGTTAGTCAATAAGTTGAAAAGTTTAATGACTTTCACACATATCAGCCATCAAGAAATCACTTAGCTAAATTGATACTTTTCCAAAGGTAAAAAATTTCCTGTGATTTAAAGATTTTATAAAGATTTATATGTACTTATATAGAACAAAAGTCTTTTTCCCATGAAAAAGAAAATAAGCTGATTTTGCAAATATTGAAAGCTGTGTTATTGTAAACCAATCAATTTATACAACTTCTAGCCATTTGATCGACTGAAAATAAAATGCCCTGAAAACAAGATATAAAATCGGGAAAAAGCCTAAGCTGCATGTGTCTATGACTACGCTGTGCACTATTTATAAAATAAGGGAATAGATATAAAAGGAAAGACAACAAACAGGGATACGACATGAGAAAACTCACTGTTAGTATCTGGCAATATTTTACGTTCTTTAGTAGAAGTGTGGTGGAGATTTGTTGGATCAAATTCCTCTAAGTTGTGTATTAAATTCTCGTGATCCTTCTCCTGTCTTAAATCTAAAAATAGCATGCAGAGAAATGTGCATAGTGTCATATTAAATCATGCAAAATACAGTTAAATATTGAACAGTTATTGCGATGATTGAAGAATAAGAAATGCTGCAAGCTGATATTTGATTGTTAGCCTTGACCATGTTATATACCTCTACCTTTTTATTAATAATACATTCAATGAAGCTAAGAATTCCTCCAATGACATTGTAGACGAAACGCGCGTCTAGCGTACTAAATTATAATCCTGGTACCTTTGATAACTATATTTACACCACTGGGTCGATGCCACTGCTGGTGGATGTTTCGTCCCCGAGGGTATCGCCAGCCTAGTAGTCAACACTTCGGTGACCGTGTTGACATGAATATCAATAATGTGGTCATTTTTATAAATTTCCTGTTTACAAAACTTCTGGAAAAACTAAGGATTTTCTTATCCCAGGCATAGATTACCTTAGCATTATTTGGCTTTTTGGAATTTTGGATCCTAATGCTCTTCAACTTTGTACTTGTTTGGCTTTATAAATATTTTGATATAAGCGTCACTGATGAGTCTACTGTAGACTGTAGACGAAACGCGCGTCTGGTGTACTAAATTATAATCCTGGTACCTTTGATAACTATATATTCAGTATATCTGAACATCTATATACACATTTCATGTACAACTCTGAATTTACTCAAACAGCTTAAGCTTTTAGTAATTGAGTTATTAACTATAATTAGGTCTTTAAAAACACATTAGGGATAAAACAACATTTTTGGCCCCTTGATTTTTTAATCACAAAGTATGAAAAATGGATAAAAATCATTAGTCTGTCAGATACCAATAATACTGTCATGCAGGATAACTTCAGATAATCAAACTTTATGGATTCAGGAAAACTGTCAACTGCATCAAAATATTTTCGGACTACTAGTTCAAAGACCATAATTCCAACATTTTAAATTAACTATTGCAAAAACTTGCTAGTCCAAATAAAATTTTACTAGTCTGGGGCATCAGAGTAGTGGATAATAGTGCCTACTGAACTGCAGAAACAGCAGAATGAGGTATTGCTTGATTTTGAGATCTTTCCATTATTAGTAAGATGTGAGCAACAGTCTTACTCAAAAACATATTTGTTACAAAACATCGTGTACAAAGTAGTTTTAATTGGGAATCTCTTGTTCACTATCAATTTAAAGAACAAATGTGAATAATGGTCATATTTTGGCCAACAAATTTCAATATGAAAAGTGAAATTTACTACAGAAAAATAAATACTTTCAAAACTAGCCATGCAAAAAGTTGAAACTAAATACTTTAGCCTGAGGCTTGCCATGTCTTATTCGAAATACCAACATTTTTGATTTGATCTTGACATTTGTGTTCAGAGATTAAGAGTTCTTTGTGTGAAGTCTTCATCATCTTTATACATGTACTTCAAATAGTTGGAGACAGTATAAGTATTATTCTTTATTACGCTTAGGACAAACCATGCTTTGAAAATGTATCTTTTTGGGGGTGGGGCACATGAATCTTTTAATCAATAGATTGAGACAGTGTCTATTGCCTGGGGAGGAGTGTGGAACAATGACCTTGTCTTAAAATTATTTTAACACTTTTTCTTCAAAATATCAATTTGTTTATGAATTATAATACATTTTGTTATGTTGATTCTAATATCTGAAGAAAAGCATCAGCAACTAGCTTTTTATTTTAGTAACTATGATTACTCTTAGATTGGTACTTTGTGTCTTTTATGTTATATCCCTGTCCAAATTTTATATGAGAGGAGGGTTGGGCACTCTGGGTTTTGACACTGCCACCGAGGCCCCATTGATTATCATATATCATGGGCCCTAAAAAGTCATCTATACTCTTACAGCAAAAAGCATACTAAAAAAGAGCCACACATGACAATACAAGAAAAACTAATGTCCTAACAGTGGTTTGGTATCTGGTTGATTGTTGTTTTATTTGCAATGTGTAAATATTCTTATCTTTTTATAAAAAGGAGTTGCAGATACAAAATTGGTACCCCCAGATAAATCAATGGTAACATAAAAGACACCCTTGTAGATTTCGAAAAAGAGCAGACTAATGCCACTACAAGGCGGCCCTCGCACCCGCAAAGTGGAAAGGGATTTATATAAGTTGCAAAACTTGTTTCCCACCCAATCCACTAAAAATAAATATGTTTAAACTAAAGCAATGGTCATTTCCATCATTTGATCAAAGATTTTGATCAATGAAAATATTGAAAATGTATTAAATGAGACCACATATATACATGCAAGCTCAGAATTTCTCTTGTTACATTTGTATGTTTTAATTCATCTAAATCTTTACTCTTCTGGTCATGTTATCCCAGGAGTGCATATCCTTGTTCTAATAAGGGGTTGAAATTTTTTAATTCTTTAAAATAAATCAGCTTTTTAAAGACAACTACAAATGACATCCTACCCACTTATGTTTGTTCAAAAATTAACAAGTGTGTATTATTTACTTCTAGCCAGGAAACAGATACTTAACCTCAAGTAAATAGTTTAAAACATTTTAAGTGAAAAGTATTGCTACTATGCAATTTGTATAAGAACAAAAATACTTTATAATCTGAAAGCAAATAACAGATTTTAAAGTTTATTCATCAGAAAATGAATTCACCGATACATGTATGTCTTATGATTTTGTTATTTATATGGGAAACACTCATTGAGAGTGACTTAATGATGAGACAATATTATCCCTTCATCCTGTTACCCAAAATAGATTCAAGTTTTATTGTCATTATAGTACATGTACATGAAGTTTACTCAAGTATAATGAATTGTGTACTAATCCTTGCTAAATGCTTTGTGACACTGAAATTGAAATATCAACCTAATGTCTTAATATCAGTTTTTTCAATTTTTTTAGTAATAACTTGTTTTTCTTAAATAAGCATTCCTGCAGATTGAGTATTCATCATGCTCCAAAAAATGTGGATTCCTTGCTTTTTAAGTCTCAAGCTACAACAATATTTTACAATTTGTCTAATTGTAAAGTGGTATAACATAGAACGGTTACAGTGACGCCACCAAAATTTGAACTTGATCTGTGCTTTGAGGTTATAAGCATGTTGTGCAAGTTTCATAGCATTTGGTTGAGGCAAACTAAAGTCAGAGAACAGAAACTAATTTTGGGATGTACGTACGTGGGGACGGACAAGGGTTTAAACTTGATGCCCCCTCCGCCATGGCAGAAAGTAATTACATCAGAAAGTCATACTAAGTAGGCTTTATTTACTATGATGGCAGATAAACTTGAATTAATGTCTGAAAACAGGAAGAGGGTGTAAATTGGTCTCATCAGTCTGTCAATCTCACCAAGTGTGTATACAAGTAGGTATTATGCCAAATATAAGTAATCTTTCATCTTCTTATCAACTTATTCACCTTGAGGATGTCATTATGTCATTCTTACAATATTTATGCCAACATTATTATTGTCTTCCACTGTAGACATTTCTTTACTTTTTGGTAAACATAATGTAACATAACTGTAATTCAGTGGTTGTCGTTTATTTATGTGTTACATATTTGTTTTTCGTTCATTTTTTGTACATAAATAAGGCCGTTAATTTTCTCTTTTGAATTGTTTTACTTTGTTATTCAGGGCCTTTTATAGCTGACTGTGTAGTATGGTGACCTATAATTGTTAATTTCTATGTCATATTGGTCTCTTGTGGAGAGTTGTCTCATTAGCAATCCTACCACATCTTCTTTTTTATAGTTGTTAATTTTGGTTTTTATAGACTTGCGGAGAGTTGTCTCATTGGAAATCATACCACATCATCTTATTCTATATAAAACATCTCTTTGAATTCATTTTTTTGGACCATAAAAAATGGTTTCAGCGTTTTGTATATATATCTTGAGATAAATGCCTTAATTATTTCATACAGGATTATTGTGCCTTGTCAACACCATCAACCACATAAATGTCACTGCATTCCAAACATTTTTTGTTTTTAAACATACTGGTAAAATGTATAAAATTTGTCTCACAAAATGTTATTATTCAGTCAGAGGATTATTCATCTAGGTGAAACAAGACAATTTATAATGTAAAAAATTGAACAAAACCCTATAAGGACTAAAGAAGTTAACATTGACACCATATATTTAATTACTAGCAGTTGTTTTGTTGTACAATTTTAACATTTTAACATAACAAGGTCAGACAATACATGTATTTGTACGACTTTATTATGTACAGGTCTCTATTTAAAATTTACTGCTTCTTCAAGCGTGGTGATATAAACAACTTTATACAAGGCACTAGTCATAACACAAATCAGAATTTATAAATAGTTTCTTATGTCAACAACTTACATGTGGGAACAAAATTTTCTATTGTGGTATGGGACAAAAATTAATATGAAAATAAGTTTGGAATATAAATCTTGCTTTGGTAGGATTGATTGATTATTGGTTGCTTTACGCCGCATTAGCACAAAAAGGCTATATCGCGGCGATGCTTTGGTAGGAAGGGCCAAAGATATAGGATAGGATCGTTATCAACAAGACAGCATTCACAAGTTCCGCAGAAATATAAATCAATGGAATATCACGATAACTGTTTTTCCTTTTGACTCAAATCTGTCACAAGTTCATGTGCTTGTCTTAAGTCTGGAACTAAACCTTCCTTGCTGTCAATAAGATTTCATGTATGAATATCTTATTCAGAAATCCACCAACCAAAATACTGGATTTGATATTTCAAGCACAAATGTTGTACTCTGCAATACAATGTAAAGTTTAAAATTGAAAGGTTTGGCCATGAAGTGGTTATAATTTGGAGTACGATTGTTTTACTTGGACTCAGAATTCAACTAGTCAAAATCCTGGTTTTAGTCTTTCAAGCACAAATTTTGTTAAATCCTCATGGTTATTTTTCAGGGACTTTATGTGTTGATGGCTGATCTTTGCAGTCTAATTGACAAGTATACATGTACCTATTATCTCCTTAAATAGATCAAATTTTGTGTGAAGAATTTTCCCTGAAAACTAACATGGTTATAAATCCTGGAAAACAAATTTATAAATGTCAACTCTAGCAATATTTTATTTGTTCACCAAACATGACTTTTTTTTTTGTTCTTTATAACCTCTCCCCAGTTTTAAATTCCAAAAAATTTGAATTTTTTTGCCAACCTTGCATAATTTTAACTTCCTCAAGTAACAATTGTGATATTGTAAATTAAATATGAAATTTTTAAACGGTCATTCTGATCTTATCATTAACAATGTACATGAGAGATATTTCCGTGTGAACAGGATTTTAAAACTAACCACATCTCTTATGTACATATTTTTTAGCCAGATATCCACTCATTAACATGATTTTAAAATAAATCGAAAGTAATTAATTATAAAGTTATTGAAGGACAATTGGCCATCTTGAAATGTGAATGGAGGTGGTATAGTATGGCCACTTTTTTGGGAGGAAAACCTAATTCTGAGTGAATTAATCAGTTTTTTTTAATAGATATATCTCCTGTTTGTAATTTTTGAAAAAAAAAATGGAAGGAACCAAATTACTTAACCCGCTAAAAGATTAAGTTTTAAATTACTAGTGTGCTTTATGAAATTGCTGACATTAAACAATTTTAAGGGCAAATAAAATGTTCACTTGCATAAATCTACTGCATGTCTAGTGCATATTTTGACATTTCTTGTACAGATACAGATAAAATGTCAATGTACTTATTTGAACCTGGTCTCCCTGCTTGCAAGCGAAATTTTGTGCAGATTAAGTGTATTCAAGCATAACAGATAATGTTTAAGAAAAGTGTAGTAAGTTTGATTAAATATCAGACCTTGTTTACCTTGATCATTTATATGACGTAAAGTTAACCAACTTTTACATTTAACAACTAGCAGTAAAATGTATATTTACAAATGAAAGAATTAGGTAGTTTATTGAAATTATTCCAATTTTATCTTTTCAGGCAAAACAAAAACATTTACATGTATGACTATTACTCAGACACTCATGTTTTTACAAATAATCTAATAAATAATCATACATGTGTTTAGTTTTCAAGGCTGACTCATGCTGCTATCAAAAATAACTATTCAAACTGTACTTTAAAGATGAGTGTTTATTTTTAGGGCATTTACTAATGTTCAGTCTATGTTTTATAGACGATCCCTCAAAGTTTCATCCGATGTACCTTAATATTAGTCGAGTCTTATTTCAACTTAAAAACATAGTCCAGACCAATTCCAAGTCTTAAGGGGACAAGTTTACTTCTGACCATGGTATTGATGTTACCAGTGAAAGAAGCAGTCCCATGTCTGGAAGAAATATTTTCACAAAATGAAGACTCGTTGCAAACCTGAATTTTCTATCATATAAAAACATTGTGTGGGCTGAACTTGATGCTTAAATTGAAACTTTCAAATAACCTCTAACCCTTATATACTGTAATATACCAGTAAAGCTCATTCTCCCAGATTACTAAGTTTTTTTCTATTTATGTGCATAATTTGCAGAAAGAAACATTAATTTTTGGTCAAGATTTAAAACTTTTTCTATTTTATTTTGAAGGAGAAATCGAAGTTTCTTGGTCTCCTTATTAAAAATGAATTCAGGTGAAGGTGTTAATATAATTGTTTACTTTGTAACAAGTCTACATTCCATATAACCATTTATCCATAAGTAATTATTCACTGGTATCATATACATTTCATACTTAACAATGATAGGTGTATCATATATGACAGGTATATGATACCTACCAGCACCTAAGTACTATACATGTATAGGTATGACATACCAAAGGGGATGACCTGAACTATCAATGAGAAGACTGACCAATGTCAATTATTTAATGTACAATCTCTATGGAAAGAATCACACAGAATATGCTTGGTATATAATATATGCAGTTATGATAATCAAATTATGGTATGCAAGCTAGGGTCAGAAGGGGAAGTTTTGACAGATATCAGTGGCAATTCCAGTAATTTTTCCATTGATTGTCTTAAAAAAGGGGGGCTGCTACAGTCATGCTTCAATGATTCTTCCCACAATAAGGAGGAGGGGGGCCTTAAATCCACCTCTTAATATTATAGAATTTAAAAAGCTACTGATTGATTTGGATATTTTGCAAAGTCCACTGTATTCATTCTGACAAATTTAGACATATTTCAAAGTTCTTAAGATATGTTCTGCAAGTTAAGGAAAAGCACTGCACACACCTTTAAATCATTATTCTTACAGCCTTACCATGCAGATCTAGAGTACTTCACAAGACCAATTTTGAGTTTTTTTAATGCGTTATATACCAAAGGTCAACCTTTGTCAATACATGTTACTTCATTAAACAATTTACTCTAACTGTAGTGTAATTATGTAGAATGACATTGAGGGTTTAAAACCTGCACAAATGTGAAAAGTTAACTTATAAAACTGTTGTGTAAGCAACTTGAATGAACAACTCATTACGACAATAGATGTCCACTTACAACAAGTCAGAAGCCAACATTGTAAAAATATCTCTAGTAGCTTAGTCTGTATTGCTGAGTAATATAAAAAGATTAATGTAGGTGGCAATAGCTTAACTGGATTCTTCTGTTACGTTGATGATCCACATTTTACCGATTTTAAGCATACATCTATATTCCTAATGCAGAATTTTAATTTAACAAATGTACTAAATTATGTCTGTTTCAGTGGGAATTGATGTAGACAAAGAAAATTAGATGCAATGATTTATTGGGTTATATAGGGTATAAGATGTAAATCCTATGTTAAACTTTAACAATTTCATATCACTTGACATTTTATACAGGAAATCTGATCAATTCATCATTATTGTGACAAGATAAATTGTTCAATTTTCAGGTGAAGTCAAGCCTGATTGATAAAAACCTTCATATCATATCTTTATTTCTCACAAACCAAATTACAAAGGTATAGAGATAATTACATATTTCAATACAATTATTACAATTACATAAATAAATAATGTACTTCCTTACACAAAGATTACTTCATTTGTGAAATGCAAACTGATTGATATTAAAAGTTTGCTATACTGAAAGGGTGCTTTGTAAAATACCAGGTGTGGTGTTACACTTATTCGTGTAAGGCTGCACTATATCTTTTTACACACTACTAACATCGGAACTCAGACACTCATGAAAGCTGATTACAAAAAACTTTTTAAAAGTTGTCAGTTTGATTGAAGATTTTTGTGTCTTTTTTTTTTTTAAGGTTTTGTAGTTTAACCCAAGGATAAAGAGAGCATGTGCATCTAGTGGTTTAGAAGGTGCATTCCTAACAAAAGTTACAATACAAGTGTGATTTCTTGCACTATAAAGCACAGGTTGAGTTCTGGGTTCTGATTGTGTGTCTACATAATGAAAATGAACATGTCTGAATTCATGTGATAAAAGCTATTGTGCAAGAATATTTTGATAAAAAATATACAGGTTAAACGTTTTTTCTTATACATTGTGTTGCTTTCTCAATGGTAACACTATACACAAATTTACTTATTCATACATTATAAGTTAACTATGACAATCATCAATTACAGAACATTTAAACCTGAAAGGAAAATACATGTAAACAATATTTGGCAATAATCGACGTGTTTTGTTTTTTTTATAGGAAATTGAACATTATCCTCCTTCAAGGAAAAATAAATGTTTTTTTTTTTAAATACATGTACATTTTCTAGGAAACGAATTCTTTAACCCCCTGGATCAATAAGCAGTGATATCCACTAATGGTTTCAGAAGGATTTTATATTTGTTCAATATTTTTTCCATCTATACAAGCCATTATGTTTTGTAAATGTTTTGTGGACTGTCTTACCTTCTTTACTGGGCAGTGGATTCTTCACATCAGTCTGCACATGGTGTAGAGATTCTGGTGTGGCCTTGGAGATAGCTCCTAACAATTGAGGGTCGGCACTTGGGAGGGCTGCTTTAGTGGCCATGACTAGTTAATATCTGAAGTAGAAAAAAGATAATTCAGATATATGATGAAAAGATTTTGTATGAATGTCATTCTGAAGTTGTGGTTTCTGATGTTATGAGTCTATAGCTGCGGAACCGTAGCTCTTAGGTCCTTATGCTATTTTTTTACTATTTGCAGACCATCTATGGTCCGCAAATAGTAAAAAAATAGCAAATGGTCCGCAAATAGTAAAAAAATAACATAAGGACCTAAGAGCTACGATTCCGTAGCCAATGAGTCTTCTGACAGTATAAAACATGATTATAACCATAGTTAATTTATACAACTGTAGCCTTGGGCTGTTTTCTGCTCTTTGGTCAGGTTGTTTTGTCTTTGACACATTCCCCATTTCCATTCTCAATTTTAATTATAAAGAGGTATGAGTCTTGATGTGAACAGTAGTTGCTGAATGGCTAAAACTAGTGAAATCATAGCTCAATAGGTTCAAATTTAGCTATTATGAACTCTGAATTGACAATGTTTGCCAAGTTTCTGACTTATTGGTACTTGAATACTGTTACTCCTATTCATTTTTTTATCAAACACACATATACAAAAATAATAAGTAAGTTACTGCAGAACTTCAGTAATTCTTCAGTGAATTCGAATGGACAATGGTCTGAACCTTGACAAGAAGAGTTATACGTTGTTTCATGTATAAAATAAGTCCAATTTTAAAAAGTTGAGAATAGTTAAAAGAGTATCCCAAAATAGTGTATTATTTCTTATATATAAAAGTAAATTTCTTGAAGATACCAAATAATTTCACATATTTCATTAGACACAATTGAGAAACATCTGCAGTTGAATGGTAATTTCAAATTGAATGTTAATTCAAAATAACTGAAGAAGAAAGTTAAAAAAGATTCTGTGATGTGAAAATCCTGGATGTTTAATCACTACATCCTTTTATCACATATTTTTACCTGAGAAAAGTTACAACATTGCATTCTTTCTTTACAGTCAATCATGAAAACAATTTATCAACATTTAGTTAATTAGAATAAAACATTACAAACTTAATCTTATTAAATATCATGTAGCAAGACACTATTTATAAATTTAAATTATGACATAAAAAAATCTCCGTTGTTTAATTATAAACCTATTAAAAACAGGAAAACAATTATTGCACACGATGTAATTAGAAAAAAATAAGTTGGCAAAAATATACTTACCACTTTTTATATAAACTAACAATCGTTTAACACTATGAATAAGAACAAGTAAGATTTCCTCCTAGTAAATATTTTCAAATGATCTTTTGTCGTAGCTATTTCCTAAAACCTCGTCAACAGGAAATAACTCACTCTAGTAAAGGTAATATCAATATCGTGAGGTACAGGTAGGGTGACAATGAAATAAAACCATCATTTATTATAATAAATTGCACAAGTTTTTACGTAGGAGAATTACAGGTAAATAAACAACGTATTTTAAACCGAAAGGGTAAATATTTATTTTCAGGTCATAAACTTTATTACAGATAAAAGTTCAAATATTTAACATTCGAATCTGACCTATTGTCTATTCCCCCCAAATGACCCTTTCATATAATACATGTACCCAAGCATCTTTTAAGTAATCTGTATCCTATTTGACCAGGATCTCAAAATTAGGGCTTAGGTTAAACTAATACATATTATATAAATAAAGTACCCAGAGATTTTAAATATAAGTTGATTTATTCTTATCAAATAGAATCCCAAAAACAGTTTCCTACATGTACAATTTGTACATGCAGATGTGCATGTATTTCAGTATCAATGATAGTATTACTGCTACAGGGAAAAATTATGTTATTAATTGTGAAACTGTGGTTTATTTTGAGAATGAACAGAATATACTTTATACATGAATGCATGAGTAATGGCCCCACAAACCAACTTTTACTATTAAAAAGACACTTTAAAAAACTTATTTATAAATACATTTGTACATGTACAACTGAAATTGGAAAAAAAATACATGTGCACATGACCATATGAATACATATGATGCAAAGAGAATACAAGAGTCTCATAAAAATTTGATCCCATGGGACACTTTTAGTCAATATAGCTGTAGTGAAATTGAAATTTTTATCAAAATAGAGAATATTTGAACAGCATGCTTTTCTGATTTCATTGCTTGGCATATCAACTAAATACAATAAACTGCCATTCAAATGAATCATGATCATATACAAAATTTAATTACATATTTTTAAGTCAGATTTGTGAATAAGGACATTTGAAAAGATTTTTTAATTTCTACAAGTATTGTTTAGATTTGTCTTAACATTCACCTTAGATGCTTAACGTTGAGTTTAAGGTTAAGAATTTTAACATTGCAAACTATACATTGCTATACACTTATATTCCATCATCCTGTCAATACAGCTATACTGTTGTATTGGTATTGGATAATGCTATGATTCTCTCAAGCAGTTAATGATATCTTTAAGTCATTTTTTCTTTTTTTTACCATGTCAATTATTAGTCAATCTTCAACTACCTTTGGTCCTCATGTTATACTGATGACCAAAGGTAGTCAAATCTGTGTCAGAGTGTCTTGGTGTCTTCTGTCTCTTGTTTTACACTTTTTACACTTTCGGTTACTGTTAATACTCTTAATAAGATAGCTACTTTTTGTCCTTTTGTTGGTTGCTTTTTGTGCTTTGCATGAATTTTATAACAGTAGTCAAGCTGTTTTCAAATGATTCTAAGTTTGTTCTTATGTTGTGCTTTCGCAGCAGCCTCTCAGGACATGAGGAGGATTGAGCACTATAAAGCATGTTTAGAATGGCAAGCTTTAGCTAACTTTGATTTTAAGAAAGGGTCATTGAAGAGGGGCAGAAGGACCATTTCCTGGACTTAAGAGATAAGTTGTTTAATGAAGATTTTAATCCATGGAAATTCAGAAAGGATATAACATATTTCCAATTGAGAGGATGTTATACAGGGGTAGACATTTTGCCTTGCAACTGTCTGCCTATGAACTTCCCAAATTTGTTGTACTTCTTTGTCACTCTCTAACAAATTGCATTTTTAATTGTTTAATTTGGTTAACCACTGCTTTAAATACATTTTCATAATTTTATGATGGCAAGTTTTAAGGTGGGAGAAATTGGTGCTCCAGTCCAAGGTAAACCACCTACCATCCCAATCATGATAAATTACATGCACTATGACATATATACTTTCACAAGACGAGAGTTAAATCTAAATTAATTTTGTACAAATAGACCAAATTTCATGCATATTTAGGATCTTTTAAATGAAAATTGTCTAGCGTAAAAATTATAAACATGTAATCTTTGGTTGGTTATTTTGAAGGGTTGTACTTTGACTACTAGGACATCCAGACCATACTGACCATGCATAAATAAGAAAAAAATGTTAAGTGGTTTCATTGATGGATGTGTGTGTGCAGTGGCAAGTACTTCATGCATATTCAGACTCAAGAAGTCAGAACAAGAACTATTTTTTTAACAAATAAATTGGTTATTTATAAGTTGGGCCAAACAGGATAAAAGGTCAAACATTTGGACTATCAATGGATAAGAGGGTGTTTTTGGTAATGTCAGAACTATTGCTTTACACAAGGTCACACGCCCCTCAAAGATTTACTGTAAAGATTATTTTCATACAGATACTTAAATAAAACCCCACAAATCCAAATTGATGGTACCATGTACATGTCTAAGTGCAGATGCAGGATTTAAGGGAGCACCACACTTGAAATAATATATATATATCTAGTTTCCAGTGGATGCAAATAAGAAAATTTATTTCTAAAAGTTACTTATAAATGGTTACAGGAACACAGGGGGAGGGGAGTCAAGATAAAGATTCTGAAAGTTTATACTGGCCAACTGAGCTAAACAAAGACATTTATCACTCCATAGTTGGGTTCTTATCTTAGGGAAACTGAAGAAGTTGAGGAAATGAAAAAAGAAAATTCCTTTTTTGCTTTTGTTCAGTTAAAAGAAGTTCATTGTTATCATTTCCTTATTTTTCTTTCTTTTATAAGTAAAGGCAACAGTAGTATACCGCTGTTCAAAAATCGTAAATCTATGGACAAAAAACAAAATCTGGAAAACAAACTAAAACTGAGGGAAACGCATTAAATATAAAAGTAGAACAACGACACAACATTCAAATGTAACACACATACATGTAGCAACGGACTAAGCATTAGACAAAATCCGATGAGAATAACCAATATAACATCAAAACCAAATACATAAATTTGGGATAGAAAAGTACCGTGAAACGTCTTATAGTTATGTGAATTCACACTCAAATATAGGAGAAAACAAACGACACAACGGAAACATAACATAAAAATGTTATACACACAGAAAGAACAAAGTTAAGAACAGGTTATTTTTTATTGAACACTTGTGTATCAACATAAATTGCTTCAACCTTAAATATAAAATAAAAATATCATGTTTCACTGGAAACAATGTTTACTTTCACATCATTATAAAGAAAAGTTATACCACCTTCTAAAAATAGAAAATAAGTTAAAATACATACTACATGCTCTAAAATATTATCAGAGAAAAAAATCTACATACATGCAACAACAACTCCAACAGACAAAGTTAATGTGACAGATGTCGTCCTTTTGTGTACTATATAATTGTGTGTAAGAGTGGCGTGACTAATACTACACTGTCACTTCCTAAATTGGTTGGATGAACAATGTACAAACATGGACAAATGACATTTTGATGAGGGGAAGTTATCAACTGTATAAAGACCCTCAATAATGGCTCATTGTAAAAGTCATTAAAATTACCAATAATACCTATATTAAATATAATTACTAGCATTAATAAATCTTACATATATATCTTAATGACAATTAAGTAGTATAAGTTTTATCACTTTATTATATATAAACTTATAAAATATACTGTTAGTTATACGTCCTAGAGTTATACAAATATAATTAAGTTTAATCTGCATAGTACATGTATATATTAAATGCATCTTTTAATAAGTAATGCAGTCATAACATGGGTCCTTTTCCATAAATATATATCGGATTTGTAAACCAATCTGTATTTCATGTAACTAAATAACAATTCATAGAACTAAGATTGCATTTACACCAACTTGCATTGATTTTAAAACAATGAGGAGAGACAAGGTAGTATAGGTTAGTGTAGGATGATCTCGATCCTATTGTAGTCTTATAGACATTACATGTTAATAGGTTTAATTCAATAGTAAAATCTATCCAGCAAAATAAAATATTAATAGATTCTTTGATTGTAGTCTTATCCCTGGCATTGAACACTTCAGCTTTATGATACCAACTCCTACTAGAGTAGAGATACATGTATACATTTTTACATGTATGTATGTTGTGTACAAATTTTTTGTACAGGTTTAATATCAGAGTTTTATAAACCACTAAACACAAATGGATGATGCAAGCACACAGTCTTTCTTTACGAATATTTCTGTCATATTTCTATGACTACATGAGACAGTCTAATACTGAGCATACATGTACAATGTAGTTACAAACACATGTATGAGAAGATCACAAAAAGGCATTTTATGGATATGATTTTGGTATTAAGAGAAAAATAAAAAGATTTTAAACCATTAAGGTGTCCTTTAGGCTTATTTCCAGTTTGAGGACAAGGAGAATAGCTCTAAATGATAACTTTTAATTAATAATAAATGTAAACATTTGAATATAAGATATTAAACTGAATCATTTTAAAAGATAAACTTGAATCAACTGTTGCAAAAGGAATGTGTCAAAAAAATTATAACTCATACAAAAACCCTGTACAAATTATAACTTGTACAAACTTACATTTTGTACACAACATATATATATATATATAGATGCTTAAACACATCTAAAAATCAACAGTATTCTTGACCCCACCTGTCATTACTCCCAGAAATCTCTACTTTTATCTACTTTTATTATTTTTGGTAGGGGAAGGTGAGGTGTGACTCAATTAAAATCAAACCTAATTTAAAATAAGTCAACAGATATAAATATATCCAATATCCATCTTGTCATTTGTATTATGATGACTATCTTTGAACTGTACATGCAGCTTATAAATATAAACACAGGAAAGAAAATCAGTTTTTAGACTAAAACAGAATTTGCTCTCTTCAACTTAAAATACAATTTAATACAATGTTAAGAATGGTTTATATCAGATTATAGCTCTGTTTTACAAATATAAAGATTTATTAAAGATTTGTTCAACCTAAAACAATTAAATTCCTATAGCTCTTATAAAGAAATTATCAAATAATATCTTCAAACATGTTATACATGTAACTAGATTTTTTCTTTAGAAAACCCTTTTAAAATTTGCAAGGAAATTAATTATCAATATCAAAAAGCAATCATATTAGAATAGAAAATGTAAGCCAGGAATGTGTCAAATAATTAAACAACGACCCAACCAAAGAGCAAAAAACAGCCCAAGGCCACCAATGTCCATCCTCCGATATTGTTTTGTTCAATTGTGTAGAGTCTCATCATTATATATTCGTTAAATAATTCAAGCATGATACTAGAGAAGCCTTTGAAGGTTTCATAATGCATTGTACAAATATCTCATTCTGGTCCATATCAACTAGAAATAAACCATACATGTTAACTGTATGTAAAATTATGTGAGCTTGTGTTTTTCCCTCACCTCTCTTTAATCTATCTTATGGACCAAAGAAAGATAACTCTTCATACTTTATAAAGACAAAACTGTTGTCACTGACTGTTGTTTAAAATTTGCAGTAAATCTCAAATTGGCATTTAATCATTGGATTTACTATTAAAATGAAATAGATGGGGTCTTGATAAAATTTATTATTCCATCATTGTCTATCGAAAAAGAGAAATGGAACTGAGAGACCAGCCACTGTAAATATCCTTGCCTGCTTTACTCTAATACTACATGGTACACGTAGCACACTCAGTAACTAAATTACATCTAATTTTCTAATGCATGTAAAGCAAGACTTTGGTTAGCTTGCTTGATTTTTTTGGATATTGTACAATCGTAATTTGGATAACGTCAAATCAAATTTAAATATAATATTTACAGGTTAAAATATGCCAATATATATTGTTGGAGATGTCAATGTTGATAACAAAGCTTGAATTAACATTTATACAAACAGAGCAAGCAAGCCTACCAAAGTTAAATTAGATGTAATTGATAAGTGGAGTTAGCATTTAGGTACAGTCTAAGATTACATTTTTTAGACATCAATAGCTTTGTTTAAACCTTCATGGAAAATTTTAAAACTTGGAAATAAGATTCTTCAAGGTAAAGAACTAGCATCTGAAGATACATTTTAACTGAATTTATTGATAAATGGACTCAGTTTTAGGCAATCAACTTTACAATTTAACACTTACAGCCTCTATATTTAATCACATCTTTGCGTCAATGAAAAAAGTGTTAGAAAAAATGTCCAGCAATATGGGAAGGACAGTTTGAATCAAAGGTCTATTTAAAACAATTAAATATAACATATTATGGGAAAGTTTTATAACACAACTGTTAGTTCTCAGTTATCAAAGTTTACTTTTACCTGTTATCAGCTGAAGATGTAGATATTAGGGTCATTATATCAATTTACAGGCATAATAAATTAATAATTGATTGTATAATTGTTTGATCTTATCTTAATGTTTTTTGTTATTTAGAGAATTCAATGTTGATGGTGTGAATTGGTCTTTGCTAGTTTGATTTAACAATAACTGTTAGACTACATATACACGCAATAAGTATATATATAAATATAGTATATACAAGTACACACCCGTGATATCGCGGGTCCGTGACTGAATTAAAGTATATAACTATGCCGAAGCCTTATTTTAGTAATTGGTATTGTCATCTGATAAAGTCATGTCTATTATAAGATACACAGTTTTCTCTGCTTTCAAATCTTTCTGTTTGAACCCGGCCTCGACCTGGAACTTATCAATTATTGGTAATATTAATTATTTGGAAAACAAAAGGTCCTGGCTATCCAGGAATGGAGTATTTTTTAATCAACAGCACTGTCCTATATTAGTTATCTTAGAAAGTCTTGCTGATTGCTGAATAAAACTACAATAGGGAACAATTTGACAATGATTGAATTTAGTAGTGTCAGCCCTTTGATTATGACCCGTGTATATAGCAAAATCCTAAATAAATCGTTTGGTGGTGCGCCTGTCAAATGCGGAACATACAGATAAGGTAACAGCTAACAGGTGAATATACTATTGGTATCGGTATCGGATTCGACCCGGAACTTGTTAATTATTGGCAATATTAATTATGTGGAAAACAAAAGGGTCTGGAGTGGTGTAATTTTTAATCTATACCATGGTCCTATATTAGATATATATAGAGTTGAATTCTTTGATTTGTCGTTTTTAGGGAGCTACCATTTGATTTTTATGGGGGGGCTAGGATGAAAAATTTTGTCCTGCATTTTTTTTTAGCTGTAATCTCTGTCCTGCCTTTTTATTTTTCACTCTGTTCGGTCCTGCTTTTTTTTTTTTAGTTTATCCTGACTTTTTATTTCCTAAATTGTAGTCCCGACTTTTTTTTTTGCAAGTGTCTCATCCTGCCTTTTTTTTTACTCAAAACTCCTGTCCTGCCTATTTTTTTCAAATTTCATCCTAGCCCCCCCCCCCCCCCCCCCCCATAAAAATCAAATGGTAGCTCCCTTACCCAATGACAGCTGACAAATTGGACCTCGTAATTTTAGTATTATAGATGATATGATAATACAACTTTCATGTTAATTACAAAAATGTCCACAAGAGGAAGTAATACTGTAACCTAAACTTATGTTTTTGGTTATTATCATTTTAAAATATGCAAGCAGGCTTACAGCACATGCTTCAATAATAAATCATAGAATGTAAGCTTAGATTTGTAACTGTAAAATGTTTTTTTTTTTATTCAAAATTTGACAGACTTCTATAAATGAACAAGATTTATAATGGTTTACTTTTAAAAATTGTTACTTGGATGGAGAGTTTTCTCATTGGCACTCATACCATATCTTCTACATTCTACATACATTGTACATGAACCCTATAAATTATAACACACACCAAAAACCAATATTTATAAAATGAATATGTATACTAGTATTTAGTAAATAAGTTTCAAATTTAAGTGGCAGCCTGATAGAACCATTGGTGCAATACCTTTGATACATAAGAAGCAGATCTGTATCTGTATTAATAGGGGCCAACCTTCACCCTAACCTGAAACAATAGTGCAACATCACAACAGTTGAACGGCAAACGATTTAATGGCTTCTAAGTTCAAGACATTGGTCACGTGATAAAAGGTCAGAGTTTACGATTTTTTTGAAAACGTGCATGCCTCGTGGTTTTTGGACTCGTATCGTCTTATTTGAACTCGTACATTAATAAAAACCAAAGTGTTCAATTCTAGATTGAATAAGCTTTCTTATTTTATATAATTATAATAAAAAAGTATTGTTAAAATGTTATAAATTCACGAGTGAAGTGAAACTTTTTTTCTGAAAATTTGCGTAGGTCCACGGAAAATCCGTAATAAATCCTTAAATAGGTTTGGTAACGTGTTAAGGGGTATAAAATATGAAGTAAAACCATTTTTTGCTCCTACTATTTCAATATCAGATCACAAAAACCCCGGATACGCAATTGTGTCAGTTTATTCGTGGCGAAGCGGAGATCAAAGGGAGATAACTCGGTACACGCATCGTATGATATTGCAAGTTCACAACAGTAAATTTGAGTAAAATTAATGATTGCAGATCTATTTCGACGAGTTCTTGAATACCTTTCAATATTCTATGTTCCTCTACTGTTGTAACATTAAAATAGCCATGGAAAGGTTGAATATGACATTTTTTTTCAAGTTCTTACAGGTTTTTGAACACTTCCATAGAAGACAATTACCTACATTTTATAACAGACTGACTTTTTCTTGACAAAATACTTGAACTTATTGTATATATATATTCTCAAACACCCTTTTGGTAGATAGAAGGATACAAGATGGGTTTATCAGTCATTTGTCAGAAGAACCTGTGTTACAATAGATGCAGAAGCAGAAGATTACATTTAAACAAAAATATGGAAAAAGTGAAATAGTCTTCAAAATTATGAGCATTTAATACCATAGATTGAAAATAAAATCAATCTGCAGTGGCCAGAAGTACATGTACAATTTTTGTTTTATTATAGCTGCTTTAAGATACAGTTGCAGATCTCAGGGAGTCTGGTGATTGGAACCTCATCTTTATGGAAGATTAATGTATTTGAATGGGATCATGCATATAGTTGGAACCACCTTTTTATCTTTGTTATTATGGTTGAGAATACCACCACTTAAGTTTTAAATTTTCTGGATTCACCCTGAGATAAGAAACTACATAAGTTGTACAAGTTCTGTTGCTTGTCTTAATCTGACAAGAGAAAAAAATCTGAACATTCAAATCAAATTCAAAGACCCAGAAAGGGATTTAAAACATAATAATCAACACAAAGATAACTGAACAAAAGCAGCATTGCAATCTGCTATCCTGCAGTTATCATAAATCCTATTATATGTAATATTTGAAGTTTTGCTTTATATTTTTTCTTCTTTCTTATATTTGAATTCAAAAGTCCTGCAACCAACTAACCAACTGTAAGTCCTTTCAATTAAATTATTGATTGGATGATAACCTAAGCTGACCAGTAAATAAAATTTGAAAATGCTTTGATGAAATAAAATAGTGGTATGATGTCATTAGATATACTGAATGACTTTAAATTTAATCCAAATTCACATTTACCTGCTCTAAAATGCAGTCAATTGGACTACAAAAACCTGAGACTATACTTCAATGTATAACATAGAGATTGTGGTCACCTCCCATGTTATAGTAGTCTCAGACAAAAACAAAACTGACTTAAAAACAGTATGTTTAGAATTTTATTGAAAAAGGACAACAATGGGAAATTTATTATTCTGATATATCTGAAATAATCTCATAGTATCAAAGCAGAATGTCAGTTCTTTTAATTGAGATAACCAGTTTAATCACATTATTTATTTTTATAAAAAAACTCATATTATCTGGATTTACAATCATTGACTGAGCTTGTCATCAACTCACTGACTTTAAATGCTTTTAAAAGTTAACCTGTCAATACTAAAATAAAGAAATGTGGTTAAGACAAGATACTTTATTCCAATTAAACACTGTTATAGGGCATATGAAGAGCAAAGTAATGTACATGTATTACAATGATTTATATATATGTATATATAATGGAACAATTATGTTGATATTAATCAGATAAATATGAAGATAACCAACTTCATTCTTAGATTTTTAACCACAGCCAGTGCAGAGCCACACATGTATTTGAAAAGGCATATAACAATTATATCTTCAATTAACTGGCAAATATTCCCAAAGGCCCAATTAAAACAATATCTGTACTCTATATATTGATAGTTTTCTGAGTTCAAACCATTTATTTTAAATTGCAACACTTTTCAATGCCTCTAGGTTTTCTTGAATGAAAAGCCAATAAGATTTGGCCCTTGTGCTGAACTTTTCAAATTTTTTACAACTTGTTATTATATTATTATTAAATTCTTTTCTTAAAAAATTTAACTTATAAAGGGGAAACTGACATTTATGATATAGTTGCCAATGAGATAACAGTCTGGACACTTATCATCAGAGTCCAAGTCTCTTTTAGCAGTGACAGTTAAATTACAAGTCACTTTACATACATCAACAATCAATACATTCCATTGTTTTAAGGCAAATGAGGAAAATAAGAGTAACAATTGCTTTTGCCTTACTACATGCACAAGAGAATATTAGAAATTAAAATATAAATAAGTAAATATCAGAGGCAAAAAAGACAGGACTTAGCCACTGGACTCTTAGTAAAGTATGACTTATCCTTAGGGGAGTTGATGTATACTAGAAAAAATGATGTTGATGATTTGACCCCATCAATCAGCATTTTAGCATTACATTATTGTCAATTGCTATCTGCTCTATTTGTTCCAACCTGTTATGAGAATCAAAACGTATACCTAGGGTGGGAATTAAACCCATGTACGTTCTTTTACTTTATTGTTCTTTGTGTACATAAAATGTACATGTACATGAAATATATCAAATGCAAAAAAATGCTGTAATGTATCATTACACTCTCATTAGTTAAGGACAAAGAAAAGGAAGTCCCTGCGCCTACTAGACGTATTTCTTGAGTAAGATTTATTATATTACTCTTGAAAGTATAACACGATAAAGGTTATTGGTAAGTATATAGTAACATCAACGTGTAATTCAGGTAAACAAACTGTCAAACATAAACAATCTACCACGTGTTTGTCTGCTGTGCTTGAATTCAAAACGACCCATCAGGCTTATTTACACGAATTGTTGCTCAATCAGACAGTTAAATATGTCCGTTTACCTTATGGGGTCTGTTAAGAATGGATTTACTGTTATAAAATGTGTATGCATGGAAATATAAGGAAGATAACATTGATTTTTACCGTAACTTTTGAATACACAACATTCCCAAGGTATCCCCACAAAACACATGGCTACTTTGTAACGACGGCTGGTAACGTGTAGCCACTTTCTAACGGCAAATGTAATTGGATGATATTTAAAGATCAATAATAAAATTGCTAATAAATGATTGGATACGAATTTGTGTCAGATTATAAATAGGTGAAAAAATGTAAACATTGAAATCCACCATCTTGACGTAGGAAACAAACTAATTTTCAGTCTTGCATTAAAGGACATTGCGCACATTGCCAGCGTATCATGCATAAACAGTCATCTGCAAATATATCTTTTAATTTGTGTTTTACAATTACTTTTCTATGTTTTAGTTAATTTAATGTTTTAATTTACTACAGAATGGGACATCGTTCTCAAAGATGCCGTAGAAAAAATTATAGGTGGCGCTGTTTGTGGGCGTAAACATTTTACATACGGGTTCTTTTTTTGTCGACAAATTGACCTCTATCTGTCAGATTCAGGCGTTTGCCTTCCAACTGACAACATACACAAATAACAAAAAAAATGTATAAAAAATATGAAATACTATCTTCCAAAACCCAAAAAAATAGTGCTGTATGTATTTCTATAGCCTATGTCTAAACGACTTGATATTGTACACTGAATGAGCAATGTCAATGTTGGCTTTTTCAAAATAAGCAATAATATAATTTTACGCGGGAAAATGTTTACAACTTTGGCTTGTTTCAGGAGTTGGAAAGTGTAGCTGTCCGATTTTTTTTTATTATGCACTGAGTGGGTGCAGTTGCAAAATTCAAAGCCCTTTGTTCTGTATAAAACAGTCATTTTGAAGTACCTTAGTCCTACACGGTTTAACTGGAAAACAATACACCCAATGACAAATGTAACAGGAAGCTGGAGCAGGTGCGCGAATGAAAGACACGACGTAAATACTGTAACGCAGTCCCGCACTTAGCCAAACACGTCATTCACAAGTGCACATTCACTTAATTTCGTTAAAGCAAAGATTACTATATAAATCTTTGTTTAAAGTAAAATGATTTTTGAACAATAAACATATTAGAATTTAGTTAAAATTTGTTAGGTTGGAAGTTGTTTAAAAATGAGTTGTCTCTCTTCAGTATGTAACTGTATCATCATGAAAAAAACTCTGTTGTTTGTAGCATCCAATATTATCATAAAAACATTGCAATAGGCAACAACATAAAGAGAACACATCCGTAATCGGGCGGGAGGAGGTCTCTAAATTCATGACGAATAACGATAAAAATTCCTGCCAAATGATATTAACGGTAATTACATTAGAATACGTTAGAGTAATCAGATCGAAATTTACATTAGAATACGTTAGAGTAATCAGATCGAAATTTAGAGTTAGAAGTTTGAAGTTAAAAGTTTGACGATGGCCGACAGACCTCGCAGAGACGTCCATGGAATGAATTATAAGTCACTATCGGAGTACGGGATCCCAGATGCGGGGGAAACCAAAGAGGAGAAGAAACTTGAAGATCCAAGCAGTGTTAAAAGGAAGTTGGACGTGAGGGACGAGAAAAAATCTCTAAGCAGTGCGAAGAAGAAGTTGGCGGCAGCCCTCAGTCTAGACAAATCCTGCAATGAAGATGATGTTGAAGACGAGGAGTTGAGATGTTTAAGGGCGGAGTTAAAAAGCACAGAAGATGATTTAAAATCACAGAGATTACAAAACGAAAAGTTGAAGTTGAAGGAAGAGTTAAAGAGAAAACAGCAGGAGTTAGAAAAAGAGAAAGGTGAGAGTAAAAGTACTTTACATAAGAAAGTGGCTACGACATCTAGCGACAAAAGTAAAGAGAAGGTTTTACGGGAAAAATCAATTAAGACCCTTCACTAAATGAACTTAGGCAATTTGAAAAATTAAACGAAATAGTAGACAAGAAGTTATCAAAGCTAGGTCTTCTTGAGCAAACAATTGATTCTGATTCGTCTTCTAGTACTTCATCTGAAAAATCTCACTCTGTCACTGTTAAGAAGGGAAAAAAGAAAGTAGATTGTATCAGGGTTTCGGATAGTTCCGATTCAGAGTCAGATTGTGACGAAAAGAAAAAGAAGAAAAACAAGAAAACCAAGTCCGGAATTAAAGCAAAGGCTTCCGACAAAGTCAAAACTCAATTGCTCTGGCCCCAATCTGCTCTTCAATATGAATTCGTTAACGAGTCTGTGTCCTTTAACGATTTAGATCCTAAACTTTTTACTGCAGGTGAGCTGGAGATAATTACAAGTAAAAGCATTTCAGAAAAAGAGAGGTCAGGTCGTTTAAATCTACTAAAGAAGATAACATATTATAGCAATATTTATTCTTGGAAAGGTCTGCTATCTTTTTATGCTGCGTGGTTACGCAAAATTGAGTTAGGTCAGAAGTCCTGGGATGATGATCCATCGTCTATCGAAGTTCCTATTCTTACTCAGTATATTGTGCCTAAAGCAAAAACATCGAGTTTTCCCGCTAAGTCGTCGGAAAATAAGGATGACCAGGTTTGGTTTTGTACTCTTTTTAATAGGAACCGTTGTACGCACAAAGGGTCACATACAACTTTCATTAAAGGTCAGCAGAGAGTAGTTCAGCACATTTGTGCAGTATGCTGGAAAAAAGATAAAAGCAAACTAAGTCATCCTGAATGTGCTAACTCCTGTCCTAATTTTCCAAAGTCTGGATGACTAGATATATCTTTTTCTCCGATGAATCCTGACGCTGAAATTTTTTATCCTGAATATTTGAAACGAAATCAAGCACGTAAAATTTTTTCTAGTTCCAATACGGTAGTATATGAAGGTAATAGAGATTTTTCAAATTGTTCAGTTTGCAAAGAAGTACACAATTTAGATAAACATTGGTTTGAGTTTTTAGAAAGATCTGTGTCGGATCACGAACTTATTATGAGTTCGCAGAAGTATAATTTTGAGGATAGTAAAATCCCAGTGGTTTCGCATTTGAATATAGACTTCTTCAAATTCATGTTAACAGATTATTTTGATAGGAACATTTGTCAATTTTTGGAATTCGGTTTTCCTATTGGTTGTGAAAATTGTACTGAATTTTCTTCTGAGAAGATCGTTCAAAATCACAAGGGAGCGGTCGAGTTCCCGGATGATTTAGAGAAATATTTGAAAAAAGAAATCGAGAAGAAAGCAGTATTAGGACCGTTTCACGTAAATCCGTTTTCTCATGATATTGTCATTTCGCCGCTGAATAGTGTTCCCAAAAAAGGTTCTCAGGAACGGAGGATCATCTTAGACTTAAGTGTAAAAGGAGGGGGTGCTGTCAACGGTTATATTGACAAAGACAGCTATTTAGGAAATGAGGTTCATTTAAAATATCCAAATGTTGATGCATTAGTAGAGCTTATTAAAAAGCATGGTCGGAACTGTTTTATTTTCAAACGGGACTTGAGTAGGGCTTACAGACAAATTTTCATTGACTTACACGATGTGCACTTAGTTGGATACAAATGGAATGATCATTTATATTTCGATAGAGTCCTCAGCATGGGTTTGCGATCAGCTGCTCATATTTGCCAGCGTGTTACAAATGCAGTTGCTTTCATGTATCGGCAAATGGGATTTGATATAGTAAACTATTTAGATGATTTTGCGGGGGTGGAATCAGTTGACAGAGCCGATAAGGCATATATTGAATTAAAGCGTTTACTTGATTCCTGTGGTTTAGAAGAATCGTCTCATAAGGCAGTTTCTCCTAGTACTAGGATGGAGTTTCTGGGGATAATATGTGATACTAGTAAACTTTTGTTACAAATTCCTGACGATAAATTAAAAGATATTCAGGAAATTTTACTTTTTTGGACAAACAAGAGATCTGCCAAATTACGCGATATTCAATCGTTGGTAGGGAAATTAAATTTTATGGCGAGCTGTGTTAGACCTGGACGTATATTTATGAGCAGGTTGCTCAATTGGCTTAGATCAGCTTACGATCAAACTGGTTATATTGTAGTGCCTAGTTATGTTCAAAATGATATATTGTGGTGGGTCAATTTTCTACCTCATTACAACGGCATATCAATGATGATGATAGAGGAATGGTCGATACCGGACGAAGTTTTTTCTTCTGACGCTTGCTTGTCGGGTTGCGGTGGTTGGTTTGGTGGAAAATTCTTTCATCAAGTTTTTCCAGAATTTATTATGGAGTCTAATCTACATATAAACTGTCTCGAGTTATTATCTATTATAGTATGTTTAAAGTTGTGGGCGCAGTGCTTCAGGGGAAAGAGAATTCGTATTTTGTGCGATAACATTACTTCTGTTACTGTAATTAACACTGGTAAGTCCAGAGATACCTTTTTACAGTGTTGTCTGAGAGAACTTTGCTACATTGCTGCTATATACGAATTTGAGATTAGGGCTGTTCATTTAGCAGGAACTGACAATAGGTTACCTGATTATTTATCGAGATGGCATACTTCGGATAAATTTGCTGCATTGTTCTATAATGCGGTATCAGGTTCATTAGAAGAGTTTAGTGCGGAAGAACATTTGTTTAAATTTTCGCATAAGTGGTAATTACGTTGATAAAGTTTATATTTGAACAAGCATTGGACAGCCAATAAAAGAAATTTTTGAATGCTTTTCAGATTTAGAATTATTACAGTTAAAAGAGGATGTTAAAGTTTCTACTAGAGCAGCATATGCGCTAGGATCGAAGAAAAACTTATTAGTCCAATGGAGAGCCTTTTTACTATTTTGCACGTACTTTAATATGAGTTTTATTCCTGCAAATTTGGATACTATTTGTTGTTATGCACAATTTCTCAGTCGGTCTTTTAAATCTGTAGAATCTATTAAGAATTATATTAATGGTGTAAAAGTTATGCATTTAATGTTGGATTGCTCTTTTCCACACTTAGACAGTTTTGTTTATAAATTACTGCTTAAAGGATTGTCACGAACCAAGTCACATATGCCACGTAGAGCTTTACCCATTTCACCAGATATTTTATTAGAGATGGTGGTACATTTTAATTTAGAAAATGGTTCTGATTGTGTATATTGGTGTCTTTTTTTGTTTGCCTTTTTCTTGATGTCCAGGAAATCTAACTTAGTTCCAGATTCTTGTTCTCAATTTGACAAGAATAAGCAATTGACCAGAGGTAAAGTCTTTGTTGTTAACGATATTGCTATAGTTGTTTTTGAATGGACTAAGACTATTCAACATGGGGAAAGAAGATTAAAGATTCCGTTGGTTAAAATCCCTGGCTCTGTCCTTTGTCCGGTTTCTGCGTAATCATATGTGTAGTACAGTTCCGGCATCTCATGATTCCCCTGCCTTTGTTATAAGTAAGAATTCGAAGTTGACACCAGTCACTTATGGTCAGTTCCAGAGAAAGCTGAAATCTGTTATTCTGAAGACAGGGAGAGATCCTAATCTATATTCATCACATAGTTTTAGGAGAGGTGGTGCCACTTTTGCATTTAGTTCACATGTACCTAGTGATCTTATTCAATTACACGGGGTCTGGGCAAGCGATGCCTATAAAATATATTTAGAATTTTCTATGAAGGATAAAATTTCTGTAGTTAGAAATATGGCAAAATTTGTTTGATTGTCTTTCAGAAGTTGTGACCAGTAAGAAGGTTTTGGTTTTTACAGATTCTATAGGGAAATATTTGGATGACATAATTTGCATGGATTTGGTCGCGGTCAGAGGAGCCAGGATACATTCTTTAAGAAACATGATTAAGGGTAGAGATATATGTTTAGCTAACTATTCTCATATTATTATTCACTTAGGTACGAATGATATAGTTAATAACTCTGTTGACAAAATTATTGCTGATTTTAGGGAACTTATTGTTACTATCAAATCTTATTCATCCAGTATTAAAATTTTTATATCTTCTATTCTGCCAAGGCCTGTTGATTTTTCTTATACAGGTAATAAGTGTAAAAGTGTTAATTTAGAATTGAGCAGGATGTGTTCTAAGAGTAATTTAAGCTATATTAGGTCTTTTAAAAGATTTTTTCATAAAGGCATTCCAGTAAGGTCATTATTTGCTTTTAAAGATGGTGGGCTTCACCTTAATGAAGCTGGGCAATATGAATTGCGCCAGTGTTTCCAGCATGCTATTAATCATATGTAAATAATTTAGTATTTTGTATTTTGTCTTCATGTATGTCATTATTATTATTTAGTTTTTATAGGCTAGCCTAAAGGGAGTGTTTCATCCCTTAGGTGTTTGAATTTTCAAGGGAGTGTTTCATCCTTTGGATTCATTAGTGTATATATGTCTCTTTAAGGTACTCTACTTTTAGGAGAGATTTCCGTGAGTATCTCCTAAGTAGATCTAGCAGCTGAAGAAGTGTTTTATTCTTCCTGCTTGGAGTTGAACTTTCAAGAGAGTGTTACATCTCTTGGGTTTAACCACATCTGTAACTTGTTTGGTTTTGTTTGGCGGGCTAGTTTGGCGGATATTTAATTTTTGTGGCCCGCCTTAATTTATATTATTCTAGTTTAACTGAATAAGTATTAATATTTGTATATGTATTGGTAATTGTTCTTTATATTATTGTAATTCATGTATGTAAAGATTTATGTTTTCGGCCAAATAAATTTATATTATTATTACAGTCTTTTATGAAGCCAAGAAGTAATTGGTTTGTTTTTTCTAAAAAACTAGTAATTACGATGCGAAATATGTTCTAGTTACCCCCCTTTGGCCGATCATTTGATATTCTCGCTTAACTGATTTCGAATTGTGTTCACTCCACCTTTAGTTTTAAAGTGAATTCTTTTTCCTAGTCATTACATTAGAATACGTTAGAGTAATCAGATCGAAATTTACCCACCCGCCCTCTCCCTTTTTTTTTTATTTTTGTCAAATTTCTAGTTTATTTATTTTATTTTATTTTGCATTTTATGCATCGGTAACTTATGTGGCGGATATTTAATTTTTGTGGCCCGCCTTAATTTATATTATTCTAGTTTAACTGAATAAGTATTAATATTTGTAAATGTATTGGTAATTGTTCTTTATATTATTGTAATTCATGTATGTAAAGATTTATGTTTTCGGCCAAATAAATTTATATTATTATTACAGTCTTTTATGAAGCCAAGAAGTAATTGTCTCTCTTCAGTATGTAACTGTATCATCATGAAAAAAACTCTGTTGTTTGTAGCATCCAATATTATCATAAAAACATTGCAATAGGCAACAACATAAAGAGAACACATCCGTAATCGGGCGGGAGGAGGTCTCTAAATTCATGACGAATAACGATAAAAATTCCTGCCAAATGATATTAACGGTAATAATTGGTGCATGGAGGTAAAATGTACAATTTCTTATTGTCGATAAAAAAAATCGACTGATTTTGACGAATCACTTTAAATCATTTCCCAAAATAACGGTACCGATAATTATTTGAGCCCTCTGACTATAAGGATTTATATACTATACAAATCCTTTCTCTTTATATAAAAAAAGAAAATGTGGTATGATTGCCAATGAGACAACTCTCCACAAGAGACCAAAATGACACTGAGAAATTAACAACTATAGGTCACCGTACGGCCTTCAACAATGAGCAAAGCCCAAACTGCATTGTCAGTTATTAAAGGCCCCGAAATGACAATGTAAACCAATTAGTCAAACGAGAAAACTAACGGCCTAATTTGTGTACAAAAAATGGACGAAAAACAAATATGTAACACATAAACAAACGACAACCACTGAATTACAGACTCCTGACTTGGGACAGGCGCATACATATAGAGAATCACGGTGTCGGGGTTAAACATGTTAACGGGATCCTAACCCTCCCCTAAACTGGGAGTCCGACAGTGGTCACTAGGTTATAGTATAAAATAAGAACACACCATAAAACGGGAGAAAGGAAGAAAGACCAATCACAATTTGTCTTATATTTGTTTTTCTCTTTTTTAATCACATAAAAAAATAACCATTTCAAATATAGAGTTCATAAGATACAAATATTCCTTGAGGAACCCCCCCCCCCCCCTTTTATTTGTGCTCTCTATTTTCAACCCTCGAATTAAGCTTTCGAATCTAATTAAAATTAAAACCTTGCTTTCTAACCAATCTATTCATGTACTGGACCGGCAACCTTCTTTATTTAATACGAAAATCTACAGTGCCGTTATACACATGCATGTTGTTTGCTTGGAGTCTCCGCCCGAAAAGAAAGAAATAGTCGAACTCCAAGATATTATATTCCTGCATCACGTGATTTTTACCATGTGGAGCTTACATTTGAATAAATACCGAATATGGAAAGTGAAACTACAATTCAAAACATAAAGTCGGAAGGCACAAATAAGAAAAAGAAAGGTTTTTTTTGGCAAAAGGTGCAGGTAAATTCTCTCCGTGTTCAAAATATACATGAAATATTTGCCACTGTCCCTTTTCTGTTCAACGAATTCTAACCCTGAGTTTTCTATCTGTTACTCCATGCCAAGAAATACTCGCTAAAAATTCCGGTCGACCCCCTACGGCAGTCATTAGTAGCTAAAGATTTGATTTCATTGAAGAAATTAATTTATGACCTTCATGTACGTGTCGCTTAGAACACAGCCATATACCAAATGGTCAATATTAATCATTCATGTAATTTGCTCTATGGGGTGTTTGCAGAATTTCAACGGAGGCAATTTCTTGGCATGATCAGTTGAAAACAGGCTTAACTCATCAGATGGATGAAAATACAAGTGGACGTGGCCGGGTACTTGTACATCCCAACAACAAAATGACATTCAGTACAGATTTGAGAGAACTCCGATTACTGACAGCTAGTTCAAAGCCCCTAACCAATGAAAAAAAATCATGCAACTTAGACTGAATTATCAATCAGTACACATCCAACATCCAATGGATTTAGTGAAAAGACGTCATAAACAGTCACAGAAAAACATGACCTTGTGCAATGCCAAGATACAGGTATCGACAGATTGTAGATCCATGAATGTGTGTATGTATATAGCAATAACATTTAGTTTGCTTTTAACTTATTGATAACAAATTCAATATTAATACCAATAAAACATTTGCAGTGATCTAATTACAGTGTTGAATTGGTAACCTTTTCAGATAAGTTTATTTAAAAGTTTACCAGGATCGTTTCTAAATTTCCGGGTACGGTAAACAACATTTCTGTAAAATTTTGTGTGTTATCCCGTTTGAAAGAAGTTTTTTACAGGTACAACCAAAATTCCAAACCAAATCTTTATATCTATGGAAAAATTAAGTAGAGGTTTTAAGTAATTTGTAGTGACGAAATCCCTGACTTAATGATTAATTTACCAGTAATACATCGATTACGGGCATAGTGAACAATTAATTAAGTTGTGAAATATAAACACCGTAAGATGGTGCCAAAGGAACATCACCATCAAAAAAGGGGAAATTAACAATAGGGAACGAAAAATCGTCCCTTTTATATCTTAAATTTTAGAGGGAAGTTTCCCGTGTAAAACCGACGAATCATGATAAGGATACCAATCACGGTAAAATTCTAACCAATTTGACGTTAACGGTAGCCGAAAATGACAGTTAGACGACTAAAGGGCATTCCTACCCTCAAAATGATAAACAATTATAAATACCAAATGGCGTTACGCCATGAGTTAATCGTTCCTGTTGTCGATATCCGTGAAATTAACGGCAAACCTAAATCCTGATGTTTTATAAAAACTTTAAACGAATTTAGAATCAATTTTCCTTAATCAGTGACTGAGTGAATCTGGGACCAGTACATAAAAATGAAATCCATGTATAAGTCCCAGACTGAATGAAATACGCATCAAGTTAAAAGTCACATGGATAAAATAAATTAATACGGCTGGGACGTCTTCATTAAAATCCATAGAAGTTTTGAGTGATATGTCAAAATTTTTATCATGCTTATTTAAAAAAAAAAAAAAACAATCAAAAGTATGGGTCACCGTAATTTTGTTCAAACTTCAGGTTGTGCAAAATTGTCAGATGTTGTATAGATTAAATAAACTATAGAATTTTAAAATGTGAGAAGATGGCTCTTATAACATGCTTTCAGATAAAAAATTTAAAAAATGGGGTCACCGAATTTGTTTTCTTGCTTCATATTAAAATACGAAAATGCACAACACTTTCTATTATAAAATAACTTTATCTTGGTTATATCCCATACTTTTTGAGTTATCTCCCCTTATTTAGCAAAGTTTAATAAAAATGTATAAAACAAAAATATTGTGTATATTAGAAAATACAGCCGAAAATATGATAAAAAAAACCTTTCTTTTCTATATCAACATTAAAAGTCTTACACATGAATTACATACTACTTTCAAAATTTGCACATTTCATTAAAGATCTAGACCTATTGTTATCTGCTACTTCATTATCCTAGACGAAAGAAGACACCCGGTGGATAACCAGTCAAGGTTGTTAAAAACTTTTGCCATCATACCACCCTAATACTGACCGTGCAGGGGTGAATAGCCAGCCAAGGTCGTAAAAAACTTCTAGCACCATGCCACCTTAATCGACTATGCGAGGGCTGTATATCCAGTCAAGGTCGTTAAAAATTTCCACCTTCATGCCACAAATTATAATTAAGATAAAAGTACCGGTATATTAAAAATTCTCAATGCATATTACAACTTGATTCGGAACATAAGCATGTCACTGAGAGAAAACCGTAAATTTGAGTAAGCTTATTGTTGATTATTACAGAACAATGATGGACTGAATTACATGTATATGACGTTTTGCAGTTGATGTGATGCCAGAGGTTGATAGGAAATGATTTATATGATGAACGGGACAAGGACTTCAACTAAAAGGTCGCAGAGGACAATTGAAGACAATAATATCACGGACAATGGGTTACATTATGCCGAGGATCTGCATAAAGAACTACGGACTATATAGTTCATATTTTGAACGACAAAATTATGTTATATCTCTAACTGTGTGACGTTTACATTCTGACGCCAAACGCGCGATTCTACCTTAGAGCCATGTTGATCTGCCCATCCGGTCCCAATGTTTAAAATCTTTCAATCGTTTAGGTTGGATTTAACATACATAAATAAAATTCAAAAATAAGAAAGCAGTGAATTAGGTTGTTAAATTTGATATATGCCTTTTTGTGCTTCTTTGTTAAATATTTGTTTGTTTTTATTGTTATTAAGATACTTTGAGGTACTTATACATGTTTGCTAATGTGCTTTGTCTATATGCCTTTTGGTGTTACTTCGAAAACTTGTGTGTTGCTTGTCTTTCATTTCTGCTAAGTGCATGGTCTTTATACCTTTTATGTTTCTTTGTTACATATATGACGTGGCTATGTACTTATACATCCCCTCATTATGTTATTGTGCTATGGAAAATTGTGTATTCTTCTCTTTCATTTTTGCTAATATGCTTGGTCTATATGCCATTTTGTCGGCTTTTTTGTTACATATTTTGATGGGTTTTTTTTCGAGATTAAGATTATAACACAATGTTGACTGCTGTATTTTTTTTTAACATTTTTACCTATTATGTCGGTTTGTTTTGTTCACGTATCGTTGAAGATATCATGAATGGAATTTGATCTTACTGTCATACAAGTGATAGGTTTAGCTAGCTATAAAACCAGGTTCAATAAGAAAATGCTTGTACCAAGTCAGCAATATGACAGTTGTTATCCATTCGTTTAATGGGTTTGAGCTCTTGGTTTTGACTTTTGATTAGGGACTTTCCGTTTTAATTTTCCTCTGAGTTCAGTATTTTTGTGATCAGTTTAATTTTGTCTGTATAAGAATATTACGATAACATAGAATTATATGCCTGTGTTGTGCTGAAAAAGAAAAAAAATATGCTTCAACAGTGTAGGAAAACAGAGAAGGTGACAATATAATTATAGACAAAAACCAAAAAAAAAAACCAATCCAATACCACATGAAAGATGTTCTGAATCCGCACTACAGAATTCATGATCGAAGTTCTCAAATATTCAGGTCGTCGAAAGCATGAACATGAGTTTGCTTTGCACTAGCGGGACACAATGGGTAAAAAATCTGAATGTAATACTGACCTGCTGTATTCTTTGCGGAAAAGTAAAAAAATATCTTAGCTTTTATCCCGTCGAAATGGTACTCCAAACCACGACCTCCCGGACTTGAGACGAACCCGTGGATGCAGTTCTCGAGTTAAGAAGATAGGGTCGATTTCCCTTGAAGTCGTTTCTGACCAAGACCAATATAGAATGGACAAAAACCTTATACTTGTTTGTGTTTTTAATAAAATTAGCCCATCTAGAGTATCCACTCAAGGGATCGGAATAGCTCACCTCGCAGCGATATACTAAGTTGTCCGCAAAGAGTCAAGGAAAATATTAACAAGAATTCAAATTTTAACGAGGTAATTGAATAACTTATTGATTAATAAAACTATAAAGATGTGTGTCGGTTAAATTATTTTTCGTTGCTTGTCACTTTCAGAAATTTGCCCCTCCCCCTCCCAACACTGGCGGATCCAGAAATTTTCATCAGTGGGGGCCCACTGACTGCCTAAGAGGGGCCCGCTCCGGTAACGCTTCCGCCCGAGGGATTCCCTATATAAGCAGCACATTTTTTCCCAGAAAAAGGGGCCGGGCCCCTGTCCCGCTCCCCCTAAATCCGCCTATGCCCAACTCCTATCCAGTCTACTCCTACGTCAGTGCATTATGCATATCCTCATACGCCACTGCATAATTGCACAATTTAAAATCAAAATCATGTTTAATAGCAGAATGCTTTTTGGTAATATATGACAGATATAATTTTTTTTAAGATCGTCAAACCTTAACAACTATTTAACAAATTATTAATTGCCATTTAAATTATTTCCGATATAATCACTTCAAATTTAAAGATATTATTCATGTTAATTGTATCATTATAATTTAAAGATATTGTTTGATACTATAGAATCAATACTGGAAACGAGGCGAGTTAAATTGTTTGTATCGACCAGAAGTGCCATGCAGAAGTTCTAGACCGGCATATTCTTAATTTATGAAATTATGCCGTCTGCATTTGAGTCATCTTGAAATAAAGTATTGGAATATTACAAAGGACTGGGACCCATAATTAACAGGTAAGAGTTCTATACCAATAAATTACCTTGTAAGTTTTAATAGTATAATATTTATTCACATGGTAGCCTGTTTGTTTAAAATATTTGCACTATATATTTTGATAGACGGCCAAAGTCGTCAAAGATTAAAGAATTAAGATGTATGTATTGAAGTATTATATTTTAATCTTATTGTCAAGGCGGTATATAAGTATTCAATTGTGTTGATTCTTTAACTAAGATGTAATGTTATAAGTATGTTTGGTTTTGTCTATTTAAAAAGACAACATAAAAAATAGACACACGAACGATAAATGCATTTAAATATCCATCTAAAAAATCTAATTTAAGATAAATATCTTGTAAAAAATCGCGAGGAAATGAAATACGATGACATAATATGATGACCGATTACTAGAAGCGCGTGCAATGGAAAGACTATGCAAAAATAATACATTTTATTTGTGTTATTTTTGGGAAAAAACACCTTTTTGGGGGACATATTTTCTATTCACTGATGAAAAAAACCGCATTGGGAAATTACTTCCAGTAACCGCGAGTATTCTCATTTCTGAACTTTGAGTCTTTTGCGTACACCGCTGTTCCAGGTTAGGGAAGGGGTGGCGCGCGCGTCATAACCAGGAGCCTGTAATTCGGTGGTTGTTGTTAGTTGCTGTTGGTCATATCAGGTTTTCGATTACTGTTTTTTTTAACACTTTCAGACCGTTGGTGTTTTCATTTGAATTGTTTAACATTTTTCATTTCGGGGCCTTATGATATAAGCCTAATAAACGGTATGAGTTACACAACACGGTTTCTGTTGTTGGTAACCTTCTATGTCATTTGGACTTTGGTGGAGAGTTTTTTCATAATGAATCATGCCATAGATTCTTATTTTCATATTGAGTATAGTGAGTGAGACTTCACCCTTTTCCGTTCAAAAAATATGCAGGTCACACATTTGAAATGCACTTTCCGCCGTCTCAGTCGTTCGTAGCTCATTTTTAGAAAAATGCCCGATGAAAGTTTTCCAAATCGCACCCTGAAATGCTGTGAATCATTTTACTATTCAAACGTGGTCTACTAGTTTAGGATACAAACGATAACAAAAGTCAGTATGGTATTACACTGTGTATGAAAATACTATTGAAAGTTCTCGCGGCACGATTGATCATAATCAGCACTCTGCTTCTCTACATCTGTCTCTCTTTTCATAGACGGAGGTACGAAATTGAAGTTAACGAATGTTAGTTTCTGACATTATAATGCGAACTAGATTGATAGAGCGTTTGTTAATCAATCAGTAAGGGGGATTTGTCGCAATTTCGTACCTCCATCTATTGAATGAGCGAACGGGTTCCCCCCGGCGATGTTCTCTATTGGGGCTCGAATGGAAAATTATAACCACGATCACTTATTCAACTTTTAATGGCATTTTAGTACGCGGTGTAAATCTTGGCGTGACATACGACAAAGATCTTGTTTGGTTTGTTAATGGTTTATTCGTTCCACAACGTACACTTTAAGAAAATAGTTGATGAAATGTTTATTTGCCAAAGTGTCAAACTTGTGAGAATTTGCGATAATATTGCACAATTTCAAATATTTACTTATGATAATATCATTCCAGTATATCAATTAATTCTAGAAGGTGATATATATATATTTGAAAGTTTTGAATTTTATAACACTTTTTATTAGGTCACAGTTAAATTTAAATTTCAAAGCTCTTTTGACTATCGGCATTGAATGAAAAAAAAATATGTATTTTTCTGCTTTTATCTTTGATACAAGGCCAAAACTATAAGACGAGTATACAGTAATAACAGTTACAACTATAGACACGCGATTAATTAAAGTACATAGTAATTATAGCCAGTGATTGAATAAGTAAACTCAACAAATAAATGAATAGTCATCGCACTTTCTATATATGTGCATGTCCGCCCATATTTAAAGTCTGGAACTATATTTGTATTTATTATATAAGATTCGTATTTTTATGTCTGCATATTTTTTTTTTATTTATATGTCTGCAATTTCTTACTTTGATATTATTTGACTGTATGCTGTTTTATTCAAAATCAAAATCATGAAAAAAAGCTACTAAAATATTACTGATATTGAATACATGCTTTTATTTAAAAACCAAACATAACAGGACATATATGGAAAGAATATACTCTCCAGGACATATCCAAAGTAAAATTTAAAATAAAATCCAATCCTGTTCAAAAGTGAATTGTGAATTAAAGAATCCCGTCGTCCAAAATTTACCTTCATTTAAAAAAGTTATGCTTGGGTTGAGTTTCTATTTCTCGGGTAGGTAATTTTAAAAGAAAAAGAAACTATAGATAATTGCTATAATTGCTGTTTTCAAATAACTTATTCTCATAACTTATACCCTTCATAATAAAACAGTTTGATTTAAGCTGAACAGAGATGACACTTTACGAAAGGTTAATGATGGAATATATTTATGATTTCCAACGTGAGTATGCACTGGATATGGGCAAATGTTTACTAAAATATATACACTATAGTCTTACTGCTACATATCTATAAGTATACTATAGTACTATGGGTATGGCATATATATTTATGATTACTAGTTTAAGTATACATTTGGATATGGGCAAATCTTTACTAAAATTTATACACTATAGTCTTACTGCTACATATCTATAACTATACTATGGTACTATGAGTATGGCATATATATTTATGACTACAAGTTTAAGTATACACTGGATATGGGCAAATCTTTACTAAAATATTCATGATAGTCTTACTGCTACATATCTATAACTATACTATGGTACTATGAGTATGGCATATATATTTATGATTTCTAACTTAAGAATACACTGGATATGGGCCAATCTTTACTAAAATATGTACACTATAGTCTTAACTGCTACATATTATCTATAAGTCAAAATGGGTATGGAATATATTTATAACATCCAACGTGAGTATACGCTGGATATGGGCGACTATATACCATAGTTTAAACTACTACATGTCTTACGTAGTCTAAGGTATGCAATATATTTATGACTTTTAACGTAAGTATATTGAACTATACACTGGATATGGGCAAATCTTTACTAAAATATTCATGATAGTCTTACTGCTACATATCTATAAGTATACTATGGTACTATGAGTATGGCATATATATTTATGATTTCTAACTTAAGTATACACTGGATATGGGCCAATCTTTACTAAAATATGTACACTATAGTCTTAACTGCTACATATTATCTATAAGTATACAATGGGTATGGAATATATTTATAACATCCAACGTGAGTATACACTGGATATGGGCGACTATATACCATAGTTTAAACTACTACATGTCTTACGTAGTCTAAGGTATGCAATATATTTATGACTTTTAACGTAAGTATTGAACTATACACTGGAAAGGGGCGAATCTTTACTCAAATGTATCGTATATATAGTCTAAATGCTAAATATAGAAAGAAGACTGGCTAGGATATGGAAAATAGATATATTAATTACTCTAAAAGCTTTTCTTTGACGCATCAGTATACTAGTAGTTTCGTATTCGAATGACACATGTCATTTCCTGAGCTAAGGGGTTTTAACATTAGAATATCGTCTCAAGCATTTCATCGGGCACTGAAATCTTATATAAGCACAAATAAGTTATAAATTCATGGCATTACACAGGCAAAATTTTACCACGTGCATTTAACATGAATTTAGAATCAAATAGATCTCACGTCAGTTTCACAAAAAAATGTATTTTTCATGATTTTAATTATATTTGACAGTGTGTATGCTATTTGAATAACTGTATTTTGATCGATCACGTGAATATCATTTGAAAAAAAAATCATGTGATATTCACGCGAAATTCACGCGAGTTTCCCTATCAGATTCACGTGAAAATCACGTGGAACCAGTTCACTTGAATATCACGTATAAGCTCGTTTGAAATGAAATTCACATGATTGAAATTTCCCTGTGTATATATGCCATGATAATTCTGAGAATGCACATACACGAGGTGGGGGTATGTAGAGAGGATGATTGTGATAAAATTTGATTCTTACATTTGGACAACAAAGTATGTGACAAAGGGTGGTTTATTTTTTTTTTTGGGGGGGGGGGGGGGGGGGGGAGTGTAAAACTATTGTCTTGTTCCAGATCATTTTCAAGGATTTGGGGAATTACCCCCTCATCTGATCCGCATTATATTACAACTCATATTATCAAGACCCACTGAACACGTGAAAATATCAAGTAAAATAAGCTTGGTACATATAGAAAGAAGTACTTTTGTTTTGAAGTAAAGCTGGGAGTAAGGGATCATATAGAAAGAATATTTTCTTATGAAATCATTCTAACACAAAAGACACAAGAAGTTGATTTATACTTATTTTATAAGGGTATTACATTGGCATGTGTACAGGACTCTGAATTTGACCCAAAGCTATGTAGGGACGATTAGAAATCATAAAAAAGGCTTACACTGAACTATCAGAAATAACCATTTTGGTCTTTTTTCGTCTTCATTTAAGTTTTTGTAAAAAGAAAAAGGAAAAAGGAAATCTGGAGTGATAAAGACCAGGTACTATAAAGTATCATCAATCCCATTCTTAATATTTCAGCTGCAGCTCCTTGTCTCTTTTCTATGAATAAAACGAGATGCGGGGTATACTTCTGATCATTATTCATTCATTCCTGTGTCTATTCATTAGTAATTAAGATGATATAAGATGCAGGGTCGGTGTCATTTACTTTATTTTTCATACATACTTAAAACTCTCTACTGTTCAATACGCGAGTGTCAGGTAGCTTTGTTATCAAAATATCGTTTCCTATCATATAACTTTATATACAATTTAACAAAGAACAGTCTTGTACACTGTTTTTATGGTTTTACATTCTTTATTTTATTACTCCTTGAATTTTAGTTTTAGTTATTTTATTTTATTTCAGTTGTAAAAAGGAATTATCTGGATGAATACATGTATATTCTAGACACGTTGAATATAAAATGGAACATTTATTTAGTAAACCACTGGCAGAACCGATTCTGTGACGTCTTTCCGTTAGCAAAGAGAAATCTTGAACCATAGGATCACAACATTTTGAACTATTTATTTTTTCATAGAACATTAATTTATATATTCATAGAGATGAATTGATTTTAAGTAAAGTTTAAACATAATATACCAATATTGAAACGTTTCACTGGTCTGTAAAATGTCTTAATGTGTACCCAGACTGTGATATGTTTACCTATACAAATAAAATTAAATATTTAATTTCGATTTTTTTTCTCAGCTGATCGTGAAAACGAAATGGCAGAACTAGCATTTGAAGACCATTTTCCTATGCCGAATGATCGATTTAAAAGTTCCAGTCGAACAAGCGGCAAAAGCGGTCGAAGTAGCAGTCCAACTCATAGTGCCCATGCGAACTTTCTCCGCTATAGTATAATGAAATCTTCAGACGAGAAGAAGGCGAGAAAGGTTCGTTTCTATAGAAATGGTGACCGATTTTTCAAAGGAATTGTTTATGCTGTTTCAGCAGAAAGATTTCGTTGTTTAGATTCTTTGTTAGTTGATCTGACGGGAAGTCCTCTGTGCGATAAAAATATTTTGCCGAATGGCGTGCGTCATATTTTTACTATGGACGGAACAAAAAAAGTAGCTAACCTAAACCAGTTAGAGGAAGGGGAAAGTTACGTTTGTGCTTCAACTGATGTTTTTAAAAAGTTGGATTACGCCAAAACTGCTAACCCAAATTGGAATGTAAACGCTAAACCAAAAGATGATCCACTATCAGCAAGTTTTGGACTTTCGGGTGACGGCAAGGATTATATTAAACCAAAACTGATAACAGTTATTAAAAACGGGTTAAAACCCAGGAAAGCGGTGCGAGTTTTATTGAACAAGAAAACTGCACACTCTTTTGAACAAGTTTTGAATGATGTTACAGAAGCAATCAAGTTAAATTCGGGAATTGTACGCAAGATATTCACAGTGGATGGCCAACCAGTAAGTATGTCATGAAATAAAAGTTCTTCATAATATAAGTTCCAAATGAAAGAAATGTTCTGGAATATTATTTCCACTGGGGAAAAAATAATATTACTCTCTATCATTAAGAAGCAATAACAGGCAACATAGAAAAACTAAACCTTAGATTTTCTTATGTATTTCTTATCTGTCCAATTGTCTCTTTTCCCAATCAAATAGGCTATTCTTAATTCAGAAAAACACTCGTGCATGTACAACTGACCATGAAATTAAAAATTTCAGATTGATCAGCGAGATGACTAAGTGAAATTAGTCACGTTGACCTTTTAATGACCATCGCTCGTCATAAAGCCGGTTTTGGATTAAAAGGTTAATTAGAAATATCGACAACATTGTAAACATCTTAGTGATTTGTAATGACTAACTATACAATAAATATGGAGTGGTTGTTCGAATATCGGCAATACAAAATTTATACGTTACTAATCATTGACTGTATTCAAGCTCCAATTAAAGTCATTGCACTTGGAACCATTTTGTCATATCAAAATTCGACGAGTTTTAAACAAGATTATACGTGGAAAACGTTTAAAAAGGATAAAAAAGACAAAGGAAAATTGAAAATGACGCCTGCAAAAATGGCCAACCCCACCATATTATTTGTGTTCCTGTCCCGCAAATCAGGATCGAATCTGTAATCCAGTTGGTGTCGTGTGTTGCTGTATATCATATTTGTTGGCCGATAATTAATTTTATATTTGAATTGTTTGAATTGATTGACATGTGTTCGTGATTTTTTAATCTTTTATAACTAAAAAAATAAAATATAACTTGTTATGCGGTGTGGGTTTTCTTTATTGTTGACGGCCGATCGGTGTCACATATATATATAGTCTCTGGTGGAGAGTTCTCTCATTGTCGAGCATACCACATCTTATCGTTACAAGAAAAAAATCCCAGGAAATAGTAAACAGTGAACTCCTTGCAGTCATTTAATCAGTCAACCCCTTTGATTATTGTAAAATATTTTGGGCAAAATTGAAGACTTTTAAAATACTACTTTAAAAAAAATTGACACGAAAGAATAAAAGGGTTTATACTGGGAAATTCATCAGTTGTCGTATAAACATTACTTCGTCAGGAAGACGCGAAACATTTGACAGTTTTTGTTGTATAAAAAGAATCTTGAGTTATAACCAACATTGTTCACAAAATGGTTAAGAACAGCAAAGGCTATATATATGTCCTTGAATTCTCTGAAAATAAACTTAAAAGATATACGGGTAAATTACGTTATTTGAACAAAATGGTAAATTACAGTAAAGGCTATGTACTTAAATTCTCTGAAAAAACTTTTTAGAAATACTAGGATATTTATTACTTTATTTTAAACGATTGGTTATGTCCTTGAATTCTCAGAAAATAAACTGTTGAGCTATACCGGGAAATTACTTTATATGAACAAAATAGTGAATACAGCAATGGCTATGTTCTTGAACTCTGAAAATAATCTTTTAAAATACACAGCAAAATTACTTAATATGAACAAAATAGTAAATGTAGCAAGGGTATGTTTATGTTCTTGAACTCTCTGAAAATAAACCTTTAAGATAGACCAAGGATTTGTATACTATACAAATCCTTGGATAGACTGTAAAATTACTTCACTATAGTATTTGAAATTAAGCTTCACGTATAACCGTGAAGTAGTTTAAAAGCTGTAACGAAGCACTAAAGGCCGACATTAACATGTATATTGAGAAATTTTAGTGCCTTTAATTTTTAAATACCCAACTTACATGCCAAATACCTTCCGTGTATCTCCACTTACAATTCGTTTGATTTTACATATCTACATGTATATTTGAACTCTTACATTATATATGCATGTTTGAACAACTGCAAATTTTATATAATAACGATTTTAAAATATACAAGTTATGTCATTCGTAAGTAATTAAAAACAAATATTTGAATTGAAAAAGCATTCGAGATTATGACTGAAAAAAAAGAAACACTAAAAGGTAGCCTAGCACAGACCTTTAAACACTTTAAATGCTGCTTAGGAATATGCCACTCGGGACAACGACGGAGTTATTCACAGTAAAACTTCACGACAAGTGTCAGGTCAATGAGACGAACATTTTCATACATGCAGTATACTATATACAGCAAACGAAATAACGAAGGGTTTGTAACAGGACCGTATAGGACTAAGGTCACCCGTTGGGTTGGGTTTGTCTGCCAGTTTTTAGTAAATTTCCGTTACTATTTGTAACATTTGAAGTAAAATCTTTCTTGTTAGCAGTAACTCCCTATCAAGGAAAAAAATCTTAGTAGGAAACGCAAGCCCTGGAAATCCGTATCAACTGAGATATATATTCCATATGAAGGTGCTGCTGGAACTTTGCCTACTTAGAAAGGGAAATTTCCCAATGGGAAAGTTGAATTAAACTTTTGTCGTTAAATTCTTTCTGAGCCGAAGTTTTGTATATTGTTTATCGAATTATGGAGACTCATAAATCAAGGTATGGAGGTACTGAAATAATTCAGCAGGTCCATGATCCTTTATGGATGTGTTATAAAATTAAGGAGGTCATGCAACGTCAGATATTGCTACCATGTCCTTAAATACATACAAAAATGACAATCTGCGCAAGACAAAGTTGCAATAAGTGCTATAGGAACATCACACGCTATTACAGACTTCGACTACAGCAGATACAATATAGGATCTATGTTTGGTTGACATTAAAACAATTATTTTGCGGTCGCTTGTAGAATCCCATTTTTTTGATGATCAGTGTTTTTAAATGGGGACATATGGTTGGAACCCCCTTTAAAACTGGCTGTTTACGTCCCTGCCCTGCATTACTTAAAGTCTTTTATGTATGTTTATACCAATAATCTGCGATTGAGACTATATGTTAGAGGCTGAATGTTTATCTATCCTTGTAATGATGTCTCATCAACCATTATATAGATTAGTCACCACGGAGTCAGACATCTGTACAGTCACATTGGTCTAAAGTGAAAAATTATACGTCAACCCTCAGAGCTCATTTATTTTGGTTATCATGAGAAACTATTGATTAGAATTCTAATGTTCGATATAAAACTGCTGTGTTGGCAGTTTTAACCCATTTGTATGTTTACAAAAGAAAATCTTTCATAATTTTTCAAACCAGGAATCAATACTCTAGTTTGTCCTTACAATTGTTACAATTGTTGTAATAAAAGTCAGAAAGTGCTTATTACCAGTGTGCACCTTAGCATGTTTGAAAACCCCCTTGCCAAACTGTTTATATATATATTTTTATAGTGACATGTATTAATTGAAAATTAAAGACTACATACATAAATTCTCGATAAATAGCGCATTTTGGTTAATAAATTTTACCACAAATTTCAAGAAAATTTGTCAATATCCAGCAAACTAATATATATATACCTAGCCCGTCAAGACATACCAAATTGAATAAATATACAGATGTTGTATGATTGATTGTCATGGAGACAACTTTCCGACGTAAAAAAAAACATTTATAGTTCACCAAACGGCCTTCAATAATGAGCACAACCCGCCATACAGTATCAAACCTACCCATCACAATAGTCAGCATTCTCTTGACAATATTCCGCTATATTGTAATTTGTTGTTGTTGTTGAATACTATAGTATATATATTTCATATTATTCCAGCATCATACCACGAAACAGTTAATATGCTGTTCCATATTGTTAAGCATTTCTGTAAAACAAGTAATGTCTAGAGTCCAATGAATAAGTTATTTGTTAATCTATTTTTCTATGTACAACATTTTTATCCATACCCATGAGATTCCGTGTTATTTGTAATTTGTTTAAAGAGTAGGACAATTTGTTTATTAGGAATTCTGTTAATATACTCGTCATACAAGCATATAAGACATTTTGAGGCATATCATGCCATGCAGTTTATTTTGCAACACCGCTTTGCAGAAATAAATTCTGTACCACAGAGAGCTAGTATTGCATTTTATTGACCATAAAGCTTGAAAACATGTTTATAGCAGACCATCGTAAATGAGTTGTGACATCACGGAATAAAACTTATCGTCGTAGTTATAACATGACGGTGCAATATATGGAGCAGGATCTGCTTACCCTACCAGAGCACCTGTGATCACCCCCAGTTCATGACGGTCTTTATATAGAGCAGGATCTGCTTACCCTACCAGAGCATCTGTGATCACCCCCTGTTCATGACGGTCTTTATATGGAACAGGATCTGCTTACCCTACCAGAGCACCTGAGATCACCCTAAGTTTTTGGTGGTTTAAGTCTGTTACTCTGTCTTTAGTTTTATATGTTGCCTTTTGTCTTTTGTTTCTCTTGTCATGTTTTTTGTCGTTTTAAATTCGACTTGTGTGTTTTGATGGTCCCTTTTGGTATATTCTACCTCTTTTCGATTCACGTTTGATTCATTTGAGAGAAAGTAAGAACAAATGAAAAGTGAACAAAATATGTGCATCGCATCAGTGTCAGAAACGCGGTAAAGGTCACAGATGAAATTTGTTTAAACCACATCGAACCTGCAAGCTGCTCTACAAATTCAAAATATGAGGGTTAGTCAAAAATCTGAGGTATAAAATAGACAGCCCACAATTGTAACCATAAGACGAAAAATAGATCACAAATACAACACAGAAACTAAGTTTGAAGTCTAAGTTACCAAAGATGTTCCGAAGGAGCAGTAAAAGTATTGGCAATTCCTTTAAATGTATAAATTCCGGTTACAATACATTGTTACATACCAGTATATATATATAATTCATAATTAAAGGCAACAGTAGTAAACAGCTATAAGGTCTATTGTTTCTTTCAGGTAAATTCTTTATATGACTTTTTCAAAGATGAAAACTCCGTATTTATCGCTTACGGTCATGAACGGTGTACTCAGGATGATTTTGACCTCGATGAGAACGGTATGTATAGACAATAACTTTATCTTAGAATAATTTAATTTTGGATGTAACGCGTCTTGATTGGCTGACGTCATTTTGTTTATCAGCTCATCGACATAATTTTGTCATGTGACCGTGACGCCATCGACGTTTTTTCATGATTTACTCCGGTTTTAAATGGAATTAAGAATTAAATTATAAGAATGACTTACGCGGGTTATCCAGTGTGCACCACATTTTTTTATGTTATTTCTTCATAGATAAAATAAATATTAAATTACAGTCATTCCTTAATTGACTCCCTAAAGTGTAGTTTGGACCGTATAAAATGGTTTTAAGTTCTGTTGTTTTTACATAGCTCAGCGGTGGATCCAGCAATTTTCATAAGTTGGGGCCCGCTGGCTGCCTAAGAGGGGGGCCGATCCCGTCACGCTTCAGTGATTCCCTATATAAGCAAACAATTTTTTTTCTCAAAAGGGTGGGGGCGGGCCCCCTGCTCCCCTTAATCCGCCTCTGTAGCTCAACTAAAAGTTAAGACTGAGAACTTCAGCTACCAGATCCACCGGTTTAGAAATTAAAATGTTTTTTTCAGTTTTCAACACTATTAAAAATTGTGCATATTTTTAAGCGAAGCATCGACACAGAATCTTTATTTCAATAATCAGATTATAGTTGTCGAAGTCGGTATTCCAGATCTTATCTTATATATGAAAATGAGGGGAAGTGGTATGATTGCAAATGAGAAAATTGTCCATCAGGGTCTTAAATAACCTCGATTTCTAAGACGAAATGATGTGCAATACGGTAGATATCTTAATATTCAACAATCTTCTCTAGCCTACAAAATACCAATGTTACAACAACTGGCCAACATGTCAGTTGGCTTCATTTTTATGATCATGCCATCCTTAATAATTCCATACGGCAAAGCTTATAGTCCAAGTGGAATGTTCTTTAAAGCTTCTTAAACTATTTCAGAAGTAAGATTAGTCTCAGCATATAAAAATACAACGTTCAGACAATCAGAAAGGGTAACATTGAGATCACCAAGAACACCTCGCAAAAGTTCATTATCATCTAGAAGTCTTGATAAATCAGGTATGTATATCAAATCTGAAATGTACGTTTCATAACTAAGGGCTACCCAAGTGATTTGTAAACTCGTAGAAGTTTGAAAATTGAACTCAATAAAAAAATTATTGGATGGAATTCGATGCAACACACGCTTTTGCGAATGACAAACCAAGGAAATAAAAGGTCAATATTAGGCCAATACAGAACCGGTGCAGATCACTTAACTGATCACCCTAAAAGTATCCCAACCATTCAAAATGTCCTTTTCCATCCATTTGCGCAGTAAGTATCCTTGTGGTACCGTGTTAAAATATTTCAAGAAGTTAAGAAAAATCACATCTGTTTGGTCTCAGAAGCCGGTCAATAATATGTATGGTATCCTGCAGGGGTTGAGTCATTAAGCTGATTTTTCCAAGACAAGATTTTCCTAAATCCACGTTGAGTGTCTTGTAATATTACTCTGGTTATCTCCTTATTTTATGCTATAAGTATTGAGCTTTTTTATGATATTGATCAGAACTCGGAGACTTGTATAGGCTTAGATCAGAATTATGGCGTAGAAAGGAACTCGATTTTGAAGTAAATTGATGATGAAAAGCATTTTTATAAAACTAATCAGTATTTAATTGTGATTGCTTTTTTGCTTTAGGTTCCTCGTCACCATTAGCTTCACCTAAAGCATCACGCAAATTAAGAGTTGTATCTGCAGTAAGTATATACTATTAGTATTTCCGTGTAATTATTAAAACGTATGCGCACACCATAGTTTGACCAAAAGTGACAAAATAATCGGAAGTGATGGCGGTCACAAAACGGCAGAAGCAGAGACAGGAGTCAATTAAATGATTTTTTTTTCTTTTTCGACTGAAAACAATACCAGTGCTAGTTTCTCTGTAACGTTAATTTCTTTCTTATCATGAGTAATAGGATAACTATATTAAGTATGTGCGTACCTTGCAAGGTCCTCAGTCATGCCCGTCAGACAGTTTTCATTTGACCTCAATTTATGGATCAGTGAACAAGGTTTTTTTTCGTGGTCAATAACTATAGGCAATATCTAGTATATTTGGTGTATGGATTGATTGTAAATGTCAAACTGGCAGGTGTCATCTGACCTTGACCTCATTTTCATGGTTCAGCAGTCAAAGTTTTTGTGTTTTGGGAATTTGTTTTTCTAATGATATATGCATTAGGTCAATTATATTTGGTGTATTGAAATAGTTTAAGATTTACATGTCTCGCAGGTTTTATTTAACTGTGACCTCATTTTTACGGTTCATTGCTGAGTGTTAAGGTTTTTTTTTTATCAGTATTCGTAAACTATAAGCAATGGATTGTAAGTTTTATATGTCTGTCTTGCAGGTATAATCTGACCTTGACATCATTTTCATGGTGCATAGGTCAATGTTTTCATGGTTTATTTTCTTTATTAGATACTATTAAGCAATAGGTCAGCTATATGTAATGCATAGATTGATTGTATCGTGTACATGTCTGCCTGGCATGGTCCATCTGACCTTGACCTCATTTTCATAGTTCATTTGTTAATGTTTAGTTTTCTAGGTTAAGTCTGTATCTTAGAAACTATCAGCAAATGGTCAACTATATTTGGTGTATTGGATGATTTTAAGATGTACATGTATACGTATTTTTTGTTTGGTTTATCTGACCTTGAATACATTTTCTTGGATCATGTTGATTTTAAGATACTTGTTGAAAAGCTTTATATTTTAGACTATCAACATAAAATTAAGTGGTTTATAGAAAAGAAGTGGAGACATTTCAGCGTGTGCACTCTTTTAAAAATAAATTAAGCAACAGCTAGCTTAGAAATACATATAATGAATCTAGATCACAGACCGTGTATTTCTTATGAACATGTCGAAGTTTTGCATGTCAATAAATCTTTCGAAACTTATTTCAGCCAAAATACAGAACAGCAAATGGCATTGGAGGTAAATATATTTGTTGTCCTTACTGTAATTTATTTTTCAACTATGCTTTTCTTTTTGAGTAATATACGGGAAATATTAAAGGTGTATTGGTATTGGTATATGATGAACACAAACATGAGAACAGGCTAAATTTAGATACAGGGGAAATAAATACTAAAATGTCTCATCTTTTCCCTCTTAGAACGTTTATTTATTTTGAAATCATATTAATATAGATATTAAAGAACTTGCCTATTTTAAACAAACTGGTTTTAAGCCTATATTTTTTTTCTTGAGGAAAATTATAAATGTAGAAGCTCTAAGGACATGTATCACTCAACTGCAATGTTTGCCAAATGTTCAAGTATGGCTAATTTTCATCACAATTGGACTATTCGTATTCAGCCTTGATTAATGGTGGTATCAAATGATTTTTAAGATTTTTTTAAAAAAGTTGTTGCATTCCTTTTTTATCAGATCAACGACTTCTGAAAAGATAGGGAACAATCATTTCTTATTAGGGATGTATTTTATTTTGGTGGCATCATTGCCACCATGTAATATTTGCAACTGAACGTTAAACAAACTACGAGCAATATAACAAGTAAAACCCATTTTAGATGGTTTCCCAATCATCTATAATCAATAGAAAGTTTTGGGTAGTTTTTTTTTCCTGAATAAAATGCAAGAATCAAGTTTTGCAAGCGGGACGAAAGATACCAGAGGGATAGTCAAACTCATAGATTGGAAATTAACTGACAACGCCATGGCTAAACTATTTAACATATTTTCTGATAAAATGACAGCATACATTTTTGTGATTATTTAGCTTTTGGACCTTGTAAGCTCCAAGAACAATTCATAATATTTAAATAAGAAATTTTAAAGTTTGTCCATCACAGACAAGAAATTTATTTTATAGCCATGTTTTTCGCCTGAATGGAATGCAATGAATAATTTTTAGAAAAATAAATCCATACATTATCCTTATATCTTTTGTTAAATTTGATAAAGGGAAAAAGAAAAAAGAGGCCAAGGGATGGCAATAGTTTAGCGCTAGTGTTGTGCCTCACACTAACGTATAAATTGCTATGTAGCAAAAAAAAATGACCTAATTGTGTCATTTGATTAAAAATACCTTTATTTATATGACATACATTTGAATGAAGGTTGATTTACACTAAGAAACCTTGGGTAGCTATAATGCAGAATAAACATTACCCCCATAGCTGTAATGCATAAACAATAATTAAAACCTAAATCCAATACCATTAGATTTTATCAGAGAATATGTTAGATATCAAATTATAGGGAAATGGCCAAGCTTTTGAATGTCATTTCATCAATATTAGATATAAAATGGGATTATTGTTTATCTAAGAATCCAGGAAAATGAAAATCAATAGGAATAAAAAGCATTTTTGACATTTCATGTTTTACTATCATTAAATTCCTGGAATCAATTATCTGGTAGTTTTCTGGTTGAATTTGTTCTATGTGTAAAATATGGTTATTTTATTCCCTTTTTGAACGACTCTCTAGGAATTTTCCTGTTAGTTAATTAATTCTTTTTAACATGGAAGATTTCACCAACAGTTAAAAAGAACATCAAGTTTGTTGAAGAGATATACTTTGCCAACAATAAAAATCAATTTCAAGGAAAATCAGCATGAAATTAAACACATTTGTCTGAAAGCTTTCAGCAGAGAGAAAGGCAATATTTAAAAGAGCGATAAAGAAATCAGTTGTCTTCAAAAGGACATTTTATTGAAAAAATACTACTGTTTTAATGGTTAACTGCTGTTTATTAAGGAGAGACATAAACACATTTGAGATGTAGCATTGCTTTTTAATACTCAGTGTTTTTTGTTATAGAAAAAAAAACATTCAGCAGATTGAAAGGTCATAGTATGCATTATTTACATAAAAGCTAAAGACTTTCTTTTCAACTTCATAGATTTTTTTAAAGTTTAGTAATTAATAATTTTAGGTGAAAATATGAAAAAAAAAATGCTGAATATCACAAATGCCTCATATTCAGTTTTTTCTTTAGGACCACCATCTTTAGCTCAGAGATATGAAATTGGTAAAATTATTGGAGAAGGAAATTTTGCCGTTGTTAAAGAGTGTACAGAAAAGTAAGTACATCTATACCTAAATGTTGGCAATAACAGAAATGTATTTAAGAACACTTGAACATCCAGCTATTAGAATTTCAATGAGTTGATAATAAGAGCATGAAAAAAGAATGTCTAAAAGGTCTTTACAAGTCATCACTGAGCATGCAGCGATACCAAATATTGTTATCTAATAATTAGCTTATTCATAAAATAATATTTTTTTATATTCATAAGCTGGGACATTTTAAGGTAAAGTATGAGGAATAGATCAACGCAAAGTTTTTATGACACAGGGATTTATTGTACAGATTTTGAAACCATGTGCTCAAACAACCTATGCAAGCATTATTCCAGTGGCAGATCCAGGGGGGGGAGGGGGAATCCCCCTTTTTTGGGCTGATCAATGCATTTGTATTGGGACATATAGTTGCCCCCCCCCCTCATTATTCTACTGTAAATTGATCAACTTTTGCAATGAGATTATTCTTGAGGGAAAGGTGATGGAATGAGGCTGAAAGTTTTGATTTGAAATTACATAAATTTACTTAATATTTTTCTTGTATTTTGTTCAACAATAGCTCAACAAATTGCACTTGTAAATATATACAATTTAATATTTCTGAATCTAAAGTATCTACAAGGAAAAGATCTTTTTATACTACTGAAGAGTAATTATGCAAGTCAATAATGTAACTCATTTTTCTTCTTAAGGGGAGATAATTCCGTTTAAAACCTCAACACCAATCTTGTAATGGGAAGTAAGCACAAATTTTAAAGAACCTTTATGCCTTTTTTACAGGAAAACACACAAGCAATATGCTCTTAAAGTGATTGAAAAAGAGAAATGTAAAGGAAAGGTAAGAAATGTTAATTTGTGTTTAAAAAATTCCCCAGATAATCTAATAAAAAAATAAAAATAAAAGGATTAAATGGATAAGCATTTTTTGAATTAACATGCAAGTTGGTGTATTTTTAGAAAATGAAACTCTAAAATTAAACTTAATTATATTTTGTATATGTATTCATTGACTACTTTTAAATCATTGGAGAAATTACATTTGATCTTCACATTTTAGGAACAAATGATAGATAATGAAGTATCCATCCTAAGAAAAGTAGACCATCCTAATATAATACTACTGGTGGATGAATTTGATACCAAGGATGAGTTATACCTAGTCATGGAATATGTCAGGGTAAGTTACCAAAAATGCTCAAGTTTCATAGTTCTTATTTCAAGAAATGCATGATAACTGGGAGTCATTGATGAAGGCATGTTTTAGGTTATATTTGTTAATTAATTTACAATCTAGACTTGGTTGATTGAGGGACCATTCTGTTCTATAATTGTTAAGTTGTTTCATTGTACAGTTTAAAATATAGCTTTTATTCCCTCATCATTCCCTAGAAAATCACACAAGTCAACAAAATATTATTTTACTTTTACTTTATTAAATTGTATATTTTATGCAGTCATTTACAACAGAAAAGAAAGTGATTAACAATTGTTTGATGATTAACAAAATCTATTTTATAATAGAACAGATACATTGATAGTATCAAATGTGTATGCTAGTTTATCACAGTACTAAATAGAACATTCACTCTTGTATTATTTTCCAGGGTGGAGACTTATTTGATGCAATTTCCACATCCACTAAATACACAGAAAAGGATGCCAGCACCATGATACACAACTTAGCTAGTGCTCTTAAATATCTACACAAACTTAATATTGTACATAGAGACATTAAACCAGAAAATCTGTTGGTAAGGCAAATTTGCTATAGGTATTTTCACTACAGACGCATTGTATTTGTAAATAGGCCATGCAACAAGAACATCTATTTAATTTTAGATATTAAAAATTTTCAAGACTTAAAAAAAAAAAAACTGATTTTTTTTATCATTTGTATGGTTACTCTGATGTAGTTATTGACCATTTCCATGATTTCTGGAAAAGATGCAATTCGATTTAAGTATACAGGAAAATAAATAATAAAATATGATTTAGGGTTAACAAATCTCAATGTCAGAGCCGGCTTTTAAGGGATGAAAAACCGGATGCTGTACCCTTGTTCAATATGTTTGATGTTTTCAGACTTGAAATCACAATAGTCTATGAAACAAAATGTGTCACTATTTTTAGATATATAAAAAATCTTCAACTTAATATTTTGTTCTATTAACTTTAATTTATATTTTTATAAATTTCCTTTTTAGGTAACACACCACGCAGATCAAACAAAATCTTTAAAGTTGGGAGATTTTGGACTTGCTACATATTGCAATGAAACGTTATTTACTGTATGTGGAACTCCTACCTATGTAGCACCTGAAATACTCACAGAAGTGGGGTAAGAATTATTATTGAAATAAAAGGGGAATGTCAAAGCTGATAAATACACAATAATTAATAAAGGGACATAACTCAAGAATGATCAAAGTAATGCTACCCAAATTTGAACTTTTTTACATTGTGAAGAAGTTTGAAAACATTTAAAGTAGGGAAAGTAAATTATAGTTCAGCAATTTTCCATTTATATAGGGACATAACTCAAGAAAAATGAGAAAGATGCCACCCTAATCCAATTTGATCCTTGTTTGATGGTAATAAACATAGTTTATAAGTATCACAACATTTGATTGAGACAAATTAAGTAACTGTAAGTGTCAGACCATAAAAAAGAATAGGTTTGTTTGCCCTAACCCTACCTACCCAGAAAAAAAGCTGCCTACACAAAATCTTTTATTGTCCTGATGTGAAAATATTTTTTTTTATTCAGATAGGCATGAAGATCAATAAACATCTGACACTTAAATTTCTCTTTGCCAAAAAAAAAGACAATGCCTTCCTACCTACCCAATGTCTCAACGTTGGGTAGGGTTTGGGCAAACTAAAATATTTTTAAGTGTGGCCTGAACAGAAACCTTTTTCTTGATGTATGGACAAGCGTATGCTTTAATAACCCTTTTGTCCTAAGGTGGGGCATAAACACACCATATACTGAACAACACTTCTGAAATTATTTATCATGATAAAGACTCTGTAACAGACTAAAAATGCATGTTATAAAGCCTTTAATTTCAAATATTTATCTTTAAAATATATGTGTTTTTTTAGGTACAGTGTAGAAGTTGATGTTTGGGCAGCTGGAATTATACTGTATATTCTTTTATGTGGATTCCCTCCCTTTATAAGGTATGTTGTATACTTAAATACCACGAACAGTGGCGGTTCCAGAAATTTTCACAAGAGAGGACCCACTGATTGCCTAAGAGGGGGCCCAAAGGGGGGGCACAGCCCCCCCTGAAAAAAACCTCTAAATCCACCTCTGACAAATATTTAACTTGTATAGAACTTCAAAACAGATATTTTGCTTACAGTTAGAATGTGAATCTATCCTCTGACGAATAAGTTAAATTCAGAGTTTTCAAGCTAAACTTGCAACTAAAATAAACTTTGAAGAATGTCTCTTGGCTTTAACAAGAAATACATTGTGTTTTTATAAACTATATTCATATCCTTTAGTTGTTCACTTAAACAGTTCAATTTACCACTCACTTTAAGCATGAAATATCAAAAAACAAATATCTATTAACCAGGGGCTGGTTTTTGTATTCTTCAACTTCTAATTCATTTTTCTGTATTTCTTGTGCTTTTTTATGCCTCCGATTCTCTTTAATTTCCAGTGGCCGGTTCTGGGGGTTGGACCCCCCTTTTTTTGGACGATCAGTGCATTTGAATGGGGACATATAGTTGTAACCATCCCTTTGTCCTGGGTTGGGACCCCCCCCCTTTTAAAATGGCTGGATACGCCCCTGATTTCATACCCAGTTGTTATCCATTTTTAACCCATTAAACCACATCTAGACACTTGTTAACAGAAGTATATGCAACCTATCAAAATAAAGTCTTTTTTTCATTACAGTGATACAAACAATACAGAAGAATTATTTGACAAGGTCATTGAAGGACATTTTGAATTTTCTGCGCCATACTGGGATGATGTATCAGATTCAGCTAAAAACCTGATCAGTCAGATGTTAGATATCAATCCAGAATCTAGGTTAACTGCAGAGGAGGTTATGTCACATGAGTGGATTATTGTAAGTCATAACATTAGGTTTTGAAAGGATAATAAATAATATAAATGGGATATATATATGACAGAACTGCACTAAGGCCACCCTTAAAAAAATCTGTTTGATATTCCTAACCATGCCTTTTAGATTTGGGTAAGTAGGTAGGGATGTTTTTATATGGGCCAACAGCATAAGTCGCATGTTTATGACAAGAAAACAATATTCATGATGTTAGAGCAGGAAAAATCTTTAAAAAAAATAGTTGAAATTAATTTTTTTCGGGATGCTGCTTTTAAGGTGGGTACATATTCAGTTTTTTAATAAATGTCCTTAATTTTATTCATTACTTTATAAAAAATAAATCAATGCACTATTCTAATACACTTATAATAAAACACAGATTCAGGTGCTACTACTCCTTTGGTATAAAATATTATGTATGAAAACCATGTTGAAATTATAAGCGAAAAGAGACAAATTTAAAATGTTTGGATTAAAGTTCTTTTTTTAACACAAATTTCCCATAGTTCAGAAAAAAATCTGAAGTTTCAAAGATGTTGGAAACATTTTCTATCACATTGACATTTCAATGAAATTTTATCTAGACACTTTCCTTCGTAAAAATAAAGTTTGTTCTATTGAAAGAATGTGAATAACTTGAAATCATCTGCAACAAACCTTAAATAAAATGCATTTACATAAATATTCAGCTGTGAGAAAATAATCTTTTTATATTTCAGAATGACAAGGCCAGCGATTCTGACATGCAGGTACAAGTAGCAAAGAAACTGAAGAAACATTTCCGTAGGAGGAGTAAGGCATCTTTAAGTACTGCTGGAATTAGACTGGTCGCTGTAAGTTTACATTTTATTATTTCAATGTGTAATATATCAATTAAGATAAAAATTTGACACACATTAATTACTTAAGTGTGATGCAATACCAATATTTTTTTTCCAGGCAGGTAAAATTATAAAATATATGGAGTCACCTCTTTCAACAGAATAAAAGTTAAGTGAAAATTAATGTCAGCTTTAATTATGGAATATGTTGCTAATTTTGTTCATCTAGTATTTTGGCTTATTTACCCCGGTATGTTTGGATAGAATAATCTTTTTACTTGCACTACTAGTTATACAGTGTGCAATTGTCCTAATACGAGAATTTTATTGACCCGATAAATTCCGTATTAGGACAATTGAACACTGTAACGAATTTATCCTGATTTTGTTATATTACGTATTATTATATTTAAATTCAATATTAAGACAATATGAACCAAAATTATAGTTTAGATATTTTTAATCTAAAACTGTAAAAAAATAAAAATATAAGAACTATAAAGCAGCTCGAATTTTTACATTTTTTATCAGGTCAATGGTATGAGGGAGATAATTCCAGTTGACATAATAAATAAGGGAGATAATTCTAATTGACGAAATAAAAAATTGTACTGAAATTTATTAGGAAAATATCAGCCAATCAAATTTTCGAGAAATTACTCTAAATCAGGATAAAACTTATTATTATACCTATGATTTTAAATAAATGCCTTATTAATTTTTTTGCATCATTTATGTTGATACAACTCTCTTTCAGACAACTCCACTGGACAAAGCCTCACGATATTTTGAAGGTCATAAGAGACAAATACCATTAACACTACCACAGGATGAACTAGAACAAGAAGATGAAGTCTACTAGGAATAACAATATAACAAATAATTCCAAGGCAGCCATTTAACTTTTAATAGACAATTTACAGCAATCATATTATTGACTCAACAGTTAAGGAACAATCCTTGTTACAAAAGTGTACTATTGATTTAGATTTCACACACTTGTGTATTGATTTTTAAAGATTACCTAAGGAAAGCTTTGTTGGGGTAAGAGGGGGGAACTAATTGTTTAGTTCATGTAAAGCAAAGCATTGCATGGTTAAAATGCAAATATTTATTATATAAACCAAATTTGAATAATACAAATGTAACACAATCAAGTTGTACTGAATCCAAAGGACACGGTATGATAAGGCCTGTTTTTTGCCCCCCTATTTCCTCATTTTTCAATTTTGTTTTGGAAAGCTACTTTTCACGTTAAAATATTCCCTTAGGTTTGCAGTTTGTTTGGCTGAACTCCAAAACCATTAATTTTCAGAAATGTGTGAGGTTAGGGGGGTTAAAGGGCATCAATAATGCCAAAAGAAGGAAAAATTAGGAATTTTGGTCATTGTTTCTTAAAATCTAATAGGGTGTGCCTATGTGACCCAGAGAAAATTGCATCTATTTAGACAGCAAAAACTGTGCTAATGACTTTCGAATAAAGAAATTCCTGGGTCACGTTGGCGCAGGCACTTAAAAACTAAAAAAATGTTGTACAAAACACCTGAATAATAATTACAATATTTGAATATTAACAGCAAGTTTACTTGAGAAAATAGGGGGGCTAAAAACAGGCCTTATCGAACCTTGTCCTTTCACATACCCTATATCATACTGTTGCCAGTTGAAGGTATCTGATTTAAGGAGCATCTTCATTTGGATTTGAAATAATAGTATTACTTCTGACAGCAGCTGATCATTGCCTTATTTCTGAGCTATTCTGATCACTGCTTTTATATTTAAAATTATTTATTATAAACATATTTCTTATAGGAATAATAAAATCAAAATCAGTGAACTTACAAGTTTGGATGGGATGGTAACTCTAACAGAAATGATAACATTTGAAATTATATTTGACAGCCATACTGGTGTTAATGAAATTTTAATACAAGGATGATTTTGCTTTGAAATAAAACTAAAAGAAAGTCATCAAAATGTAATTGAAAACAACACCCAGCAACTTCAATAATAAATTAAGATGTAAAATTACTGAATCCAGTTAATAAAGATAAGACATGTTACATGAATGTCTCTTAAAACGGTTAAACCAATCCTTGTTAATAGATTTGTAGATGTACTTGATATCCATTCTGTACTATTATCAAGTATACATACAACATTATGTCAGCATTATTGTGCTTTAGTATTGTGATATTTCTGTTGGTGCTGAATGTTGTTTATTTTGTTGTGCCTTTGATATTGTAAATAATAACAAATATTTATTCTGTCAAGTTGTAATTTATTATGCAAAATATCTGTTTTGTTGAAATGCCAATCATTTCTACTAATATTTCTTCTTTCAAGAACAACAAGAATCTTATGAAATCTCACTGTGGTGAAATATTACTGCATTTTTCCACGTTTTAGTCTGTTGTTTAAATTTGGTATAAAAAAATGTTTTATATGCACCTGTTAAGGTGGTCCCCAACACTTTCACTAAAATTAATTTGGCTCGTTTAATTTCATAAAATTTTGACAAAGTATTTACTTTGACCCTTTGACAAAAATATAACAAATTTCAAAAAATTTGAACCAACCATTTTGTCATAAATATTACACTGGTTATATAGCAATTTGACAAGCACTAATTTTGATTATTGAGCAGTTATCTCCCTGTAGTGTTAGGTACCACCTTAACAGCCAAGTTATTTCATTTACTTCTGTATTTTCAAATTTAAATCTAATGATAAGTGAATGATCTATGCTTTTAAACCATTTTAACTTCTTTAACAACAACCAAAAGTTAAATTGTATTTGCTGTTATAAGAATTACCAGGTTGCTGCATTTGTTATTTGCCAATTTATTATTCGCTAATTTATTTATGAATAAAATTTAAACTCAGTTTTTATTCATTAGTTCAATTCACAGTTGCCAAATAGCATTGTGTTCAAGTTAAGAGTTGAGAAACGAAAATAAAAAAGCAATTTCCCATGTTATCAGTGGCGGATCCCGAACTTTTCCTAAGGGGGGGCCCGCTGACTGACCTAAGAGGGGGCCCGCTCCAGTCATGCTTCAATGATTCCCTATATAATCAACCAAATTTTTCCCATGAAAGGGGGGCCCGGGCCCCCCACTGGATCCGCCTATGGTTATTAAGGGACATAACCCCAGAATGGTAAGTGTCTCAATCCTAAACTGCTCAAAATTGTGTATGAATGTCATAAATTTATATTTGGATAAGGAAAACTTGTTGCAGTGTGGAAATGAAAATGGGACAAAGAAAGGACAAGGGTAACACTTATTGCCTATGGCAGGAGCATAAAAATGCCTTAAATCAAGAGTTGACTTTGTTCAATCCTAATGGGTATCAATTTCATAGGAATTAGTTATAAGTGAATTTGATTTATTGTGGGAAATGTTGATAGACAAACCGATGGACTATGGTCTTTGATTGTACACAAACTAGATATCCGTATGGGAACTGATGAAAATGCAATAAATTCTTGAAAGTTTGTACAAGCTTTGATTATTCAAATGTTTTGGCTTTAAGCATCACTCAATAGACATTTATTGTCGAAATACAAATCTGGTACATACACATTGGTACTGATGATGTTATTGTCTTTTAATTTGTAGCAAAGAACTAAAACAGGCAAAGGTAGTGTGGTTTACTTTGGGTCAGTAAAGCAATAATAAGTTATGAGACAAAACTAAACAAGGAATTCCTGCACTGTGAAGTTATCTCTCTAAAAAAAGAATCGGTAAAGTTTATAAAGAACTTTAATATCATTTTACTGGCAAAATTACAAAATACATAAATTTGCATATATCTATAGACAAAAACTAACAAAAAACAAACTTTTTCAGAATTGTATGTATAAACAATCAGCACTTTGTATTAAACTGATTTTGTAAAATATGGCACAATGATTATCCAAATATAAATGATATTGATCAAGTGATACTTGTATGATTGGAATTCTTTTAAAATCGTCATGATAAGTCTTCAATTGAAAATTCTAAACACAGCCAATATATTTTTTGACCAATCACAACCCTGAGATCATTGTTATTATTATGCAAATATTATGCAAGGCTTTTGATAGACCATGCCTACCATCAATGTCCATTTACACCATTCACAGCTACAGCTTGGTCCCTCACTTTCTTATCTGCATACTTCAGCCCTGTCCATGTATTCAGTTGTGCTGCTCGAAGTCTACTCCAGATCACATGCTCATTCAGAGATAGAGTTTGTGCAGCCATTAAAGCTGCAGCTTCAGGGGACATAACAGTACTACAACCTAATCCTGAAAATAAAACAAAGAATTTTCAATTGTAAATTCTAAAAGATTTTTAAGGCTCCAAGAAATGCATTTTTTTTATGATGTCATTATCATATTTTCCTCATTAAATGAAATTTATATAGTCATGGGTTAACAGGGTTTACTATTGTTCACAGTATGACCATCTCTTCATTATTTTCAAATAATTCACAAGATTGCTACATCACAAGAGTATATTCTCCCATAAAAAATTATTTTTCGGTTTCAGATGAAAAGAAGCTAGACATATTAGCAATTTTCTCCCTGTAGTTCTATTGGATAAGCCTAACATAAAACTAGTGATATATCAATGCACTTCACATCGCTTGACAAAACCATTTACAAAACAGCACTTTGTTATTATGACATTAATGAAAGAAAAACAAAACAACCTGAATTAAAATAAAATTTACTACATTGATATTTTATGTTCCTTGGTTGCTGTCTAATCAACAAATACCCCCCCCCCCCCCCCCCTTTTGTATAAATTCAGCTAAAATAGCCTTAAATATATACCTGATGGCAAACGTAAAGATGACCACACGTCCTGTGATCCCCAGTCTGCTGACAATGGAGGACAGTTGATGACAGGCCACACAGCATTACCAGACAATACTGGTCCTAAACCGTTACTTCTACCTGCTACTGCTATAAATACAGTGGGAATTCCCTCTCCTGAAATAGAGTATATCATATGGAATTGCATGTTAAAATGAATTACAGCAACAATTAAAAGTACATGTCAAAATGAATATAAAACCTGGCATTAACTAATAGCCATTGACAAGGATTTGGGGCTCATAACATCCACTATTGAAAACTCATTATCTGCCAATACCAGTAATCAAGGGTACGTCTAAACACCGCTCAGGACCTCCTGAATGCACTCAGGACATACAATGTGCACTCAGGACCCTTTATAGTCATCGTATTTGCACACAGGATGGATGAATATGTTCGTTACATGCTGCTTATTTAAGAGTTAGATTTTGGTAGAATTTGAAATCGAACTTAGATAGATATATTAATTCTTATGAAATAATGAGGGCACGTGTCACTGATTACACAACTACTGAGCCGTGAATTATCCAATCAACAAAATTGATTGGATTATGTTTAGTGTTGTTTATGAATTGTGTTGTTAGTACTGTACATGTACGTGTTTTTACGTTTAAAATGAATAGCACTATGTTATTAAGTTTTGTGAAAGTTGCAGTGTAGAGACTGATAAACATTTTCTTATGGCATGCACACTTTATGACCTTTTTCATGAATGTTAAAAATTTATTAAAGATTTTTACAGCCTTGATATATAACAAATTTCTTGAAATAGCAAGTTTCGTGGGGGGGGGGGGGGGCACTTCAAACTATGTGCAAGAAGACTTAGTCATGGTTTTGAACGTGGTTTGAACGGATTTCGTTTACTTACAAATCATAGAAATAATTACCAAATATGATAATTTTTCAGAATTTATTTTCACATTTGAATTCGTTCAACTGTAGGTTTGTATTACAGCTAGACAAGAACAACTTTAATGAGAAAGATAAATCTTACCAAATTTGTTAAAACACTCGTATTACTCAAGAATAAAATTACTGGAAAAGAACGATAAAAATGAGAAAGTTCACGTCTAACTACATGAGATTTGATTATTTGAAAAGCGTATTTTAGTAAGTACGGCTTCTACAGTTAAGAACGGATTCCATTTACAAAACTGAATCTTAATTCATGAAAAGTATGACAAATTTATTTCCCTTTTCAAACTTGTTTAAGGAATTTATTACAGGACAAGAACGAGTTCTAATAGGGGAATAAATCTACCTAAATGAAATTTTGATTGAATCGTTATGTTATACATACACAGCCTCTCATTGGTTAAAAAGTCGGTTAATTATTTGAATGAATCTCAAAGACAAGAAAATAGAACAAAACACACACACACAATTATATGAATAAGAATTAGAACAGAATGATACCAATATATTTATTTTTGAATTCAACGCTATTTTTAGTGAGTGATCTGTCCGGAAGCCCTGGAGTGCCACGCAAAAAAACTACAACTTGCGCATGAGTTACTATTTTGCGCGCAAGTTGTAATGTTTGTTCATGGAACTCCAGGGCTTCCGTACTATTGTAATATATTTAGAGATATGAAAATACGAAAGAATTATTCTTTTTAATTTTTTTAACTAAAAATAAATCTTAACTTTTTATTGCACGAAATTTTAATAAAATACAAAAATCTGATTCTATACAAAGAATATAATAACGATATTTTTTTTTTATCTATTAAGTTAATGAAATAAAATGAATTTTATGAACGAAAATTTCCTATATATATAACTATATATGTACATTTCTCATATTTCTCGACTGGCTTCAATTATTACAAACAAACAGAAAAGGTTAACTTTATTTAATAGTTTTTTTTTTTCTAAAACAATATATCTTCATTGTTCTTTATTTTTCAAAAGACATCTTGATTTTGCTTGTTTTCAAAGCTTACTTGTATGGGGTTTGTACCATCACTAATCACTCCTAATTATTAAAGATTAAACGACCTAATCAACATGATAATTGGTATTCAATATAATCCACGGTCATGCCTGACATATTTCCCAAAACGGCACGTGCCGATGAAATCTTCAATAACTCCTTAAATGTTAAAATAATTTAATAAAAACAAAAATTATAAGATGGAGAATTAAATTATCTATCGAATGCATACCTCCACCACTCACTAAAACATATAGTTCATGTCCTGAGTGCACTTTGTATCGCCTGAGTGCACTCAGGAGGTCCTGAGCGGTGTTTAGACGTACCGAGTAATCAATCTTTCAATAATTTGAATAATCACTTTTTAAAAATCATAAACTTTATTCCACTCTTACAACTTGTGTATATACAATATTTTTATTGCATACATGTGATTCTTCCTGCGGGAGTCAAAATCTCACGCTTTTCAGACCCTCTTCCGTCCCTCCCGTTCAATTTGAAGTCTTCCGCTTTTTGAAAATGTCAACCTCGTAAATTTTTCAATACATATTTTTGTTTACAAAATTGATAGGGACAGAGAAAAAGTCTTGAGAAACTTGAAATTGATATGGGAAAAGTCCGAGAATAACGAAAGTTTCCTGTTGTGTCAAAGGTAAAATGAAGTCGTAAAAAAGTTAAAATCAGCCCGAGGTGTTAAGGATTAAACTGTTTATACAACAGTAAATCAAAGATAATAGGCAATAATTACCTGGTGATCAACTAGCTAGTTTAAGACACAAGCCTGGTTGATTAAATGTGAAATACTGACAAAGGATTAAAATGACTTATTGTACAAGTTGTATAAACAACGATTTATAATTTTGATGCTGTTGAAAGCATGGAACATTTACTGAACCTCAATAAAAATGAAATCAGCTCAAATATGATATTTATGGCTCGTTTTCTATCCAAGCCAATGGAATACCTATATAAGTATAGTTGTCTTGGACTGTTCTAAAATTTTAGAATTTGTCAAAATGCAAACCGTATTTTATCACCAAATACACCAAATAACCCAGCAGCAAATAAAAGAAGACCAAGTATCTAGCCAAATTCAACTCTGCCTAAAGATCTGATTTCAAATGGTGCAGATCCAGTACCAAGGGTCAAGACCATGCTTACTACACTTGCAAAGCTGACTATGGTTGCCCTAATTACTGGACCAAACTTATGGAGACAGCTACCAACAGCAAGCCTACAACTCTATCAATGTAACACCTTCTGTTACAAGCATGTTCAGTAGTGGTACCAAAGTTGACAATGTAGCTTAGTCAGAGATACTTTTTGCCAACTATGTATGATGGCTGATCACTTTATCTTAAATTATACATAATGAATAAATATTTGAAAACCCCTCGTCTTTTATTTTTATCAAGTAAAAATGGATATGCAGGTGTTTAAATTGTATGGAATTATTGTTCTTTTAACCAAAAAAAGGAAGATATGCAGTTTAAACACACAAAAAAAAATTGCATATGTCGATAAAAAATCTCCAGTTATGAGACCAAATCTCCAGTTGTGGCTTGACAACTCTGTCACATGTATGTTATTGACATCAGAATAATCAAAATTAGTCTTGTTACGAAGTTCTTAACATCAAGTAGCAGTATCAAACCTAATATTATAGTGTCAGTTAGTAATCTATAATTATCAATATCAAGCTTCCATAAGTTATTCACTAGATTTGAGTCATTTTTGAAATCTTGACAATTACTGGTTCAAGGTTAACAAGGCTAGAAAAGACACCATTTTAATAATATTGTATGTAAAAGTAAATCAATAGTAGGAGTTGATATCTATGCGTGTTGTGCAATAGTTTGTATTCTAAAACAGGTACTGATTCTCAAGACATTATAATCTAATGCTTAGAAAGAAATAATGGTTTTGAGGACAATTTGACCTTTCGATCAATTCAATTAACACTAGAAAGATGAAGGATTTTTTTTTTTACAAGAAAAGATTATATTTTAATCAACAAAAATTTTGTTTAAAATACCTTCATATTCAGCCAATATTGACATGGTAGCATCAGTTCCTTTGTGAGCAGACGACACTCTCAATTCACATGGTACACCATATTTCGTACAAGCTGCCTTTATCTTTTCACAATGTGTCATATCTGTTGCAGAACCCATAATGACAACTGCTCTTGCTCTAGGTTTTCTATTTAATAACTAAATGAGAAAAAACAACAGCTTTTATAATATATCAATTCAAGTACATATCATGCAGAAGTCTTCTTAATTTCAAATGCCAAGAGTAAAATATTTGGAGGTATCAATTAACTTCAAAAGGTACCACGGTAGGACCATTTCCCCTCAATAACTCAAACACTAGAGAAAAAGATCAATATGGGTGATTTACATTTCTATCCTTTGTTGCATCTGTGTCTATGCCTGTAGAGAGAAATAAAATTAAGATTCTTAAAAAGTCTAATGTGTAGGTTTGCCATCTTGCTATGTTAACCACAAGCCAATTTGAAATGAACTATTAACTCAAATATATGTTTCACCTTTATGTAAATTTTACAATACAATGCAACTATTGAAATTAAAATGGCGATACTTTACATGTAAACTATGCAAAACAGTTAAAGCCAATAAACCATGACTGAAGGTGTACCAACAAATAACCCAATGGAAACAAGAAATGGAAAGCTAAAACAACTGCATACAAAATAACAATGTCCTTATCACAAATTAATACATTGTTAATGCTGCAGCCATTAACAGCAAGCAAAGTCCGGCTTTTCTGACTCAATCCAGGCTGGACAAAAACTCCCAAGTATTTCCGCTCAATCATGAATATATTAGTTTGGTTTAGTCTATTAACTTTCAAGTTTTAGTTTCAATTTCTGAACATAGCCTACTGAATTTTGTCTTGGCAAGTTTTGGAAGTCTGGCAAGATTATTGATGTAACCCATGACCTTGTGATGTAATCTGTACTTACTGTTACTTTGTCAGCCACCCATTCAAAGTTACGTTTCACTGTGTCAAGTGCTTCCTGTGTGACAATGTCAAGGTTACGGTACACTTGTTTGTCTTTCATCAGTCTTTTGTCACCAGATGGCCATAACCTCCAGGAATCACTGTCAATTACATCTGACAACAGAATCTCGCCTAAAATTTTTAACATTATTTAAATCTTCTGTAGAAAGAGTAATCTAATGTAACAAAAGGAACTTAATCTGCCATTGCATGCAACTTTCACAATTTCAAATACATCTAGAAATTGTAAATAATTCAAAGTTTAGTTCACAAAACATTATATTAATATTGTTATATATATACCAACTTTCATTTTAATAATGCAAATTTAATTGCAAGTCATAATTTTGTATTAAAATTTTTTGAACAAGTAATACATTGCGAGAAAAAACAATTATCTCAAGACTTAACTATCATAGATTAAAATTTCACTTTATTACTCAAGAAAAAAGATAAAATCATTCTCATGTTTTCAATAATTGCCTTTACCCGTTTGAGAATCAATTCCAAACTCTATTTTCATATCAATCAAGCTACAGTCCAACGAAGCCCAACATTTCTCAAGGACCTCAAACACAGTAACTGTGGTCTTCCTCATTATATCTAGTTCATCTGGACCAATGAGAACACCTCCCATCTTTAACTTGGCTTCTACACACTGTTCAAATGACCACTGGGGGTCATGGTTGGCATCATCCTGAAGATGAAATAACATTAAATTAAGATTTCTGTAATGAAAATGTTCCCTCAACTTTTAAACTATGCAGTAAAATATTTTCAAGTGAAGACTAAATAATTACAGAAATAAAGAGCATTATAATATATAAACATGTTTTACCCTAAAACTGATGATACTGACCATAAAATTTAAATGAATTATCATTTTTTTCTTTAAGTGCTACCATGCATTTATATTAGTCAAATTTGACCAAATTTCAGTATCTCCTTTAATATAACTTATCATATCAAACTTGCAGTATGGTAATCTTCCAAGGAGAAAATGAGACTTTCCTCTACTTTGTAGCAAATTCTAATATGACGTGCTTCTTTAGCTTTGTGAACAACACTGTGATAAAATTCTCGATAAAATATACTTAGCGCAGACTCAGAGATATACATAGTAATGGCTGTTACAATATACTTCCCACGTAAATCTACATGTATTGGAACCTATTTGCAGGCCCTTTGCCGATTTTATTGTTTTAAAAAGTGCAATTAAAAAAAGACAAAATAACTTTTATTCTTATTCGTATGCATAATAAAAGGAAGTAATGCACAAGAGCTCGGGGAAATCAACAAATTAAAAATAAATTAAAATTCTGCGAAAGTCTATTAATCTTTTTGGCGCGTTTAAGTCATTTCAAAACATGACGTCATACAAATGAAACCGCTAAAGTTGAATGTTTTCTGTTACGTGAACCATCGGAATTCGTATGCTATTGTATTAAAACTAATTTTTGAGGTAGGTTTTGTTTTATTTTCTATTCTATTGCATTTTTTGCATATTTACTCATTTCAGCAAGTCAACATGGCGGCTCCTTAGTTACAAAATGTCGACTTTGGATTTGACGGAAGCTTACGAGAAAAACATGTAAATTAAAAATGGCAAATGTTGGGTTTGAGAATTTAAAGAATTAAAACGATTTTTTCTAGCAGTTATTCAAGAAATAAACTTCGCAAGCTACATATTTATAAAGATATTTGAGCTTTATCTAACAGGGAGTAAAAAAGAACAGCCACACACACAGCATACCCTCCCTCGCTTCAGTTTTTTAATGATCGTATTTGTCCTATTAGAATCGAAATAATTCATGGAAGCCATAGATTGTTGGAAATTTACACATGGCCTGGGCCGTGATATTCGTTAATTTTATCCCTCGCTAACGCTCAGGATAAAATTCGAATATCACGGCCCAGGCCATGTGTAAATTTCCAACAATCTATGGCTTCCATGAATTATTTCTTAAACCATATCTGCTCATATAATATAAAAGCCACGAGATCGAAGCAAAGTTTTTTTTATAGTGAATACAAACTCTTATGTATACATCTTACTTACTTTTGGTTTGCTAATCAAATTTGTAATGAAGTCCAAACAATAAATCTGGTACATTGGTGTAAACATGTACATATTTCAATTCAAGTTATTCCACAAATATCTTAATGTACCTCATTGACAAGTCAATATATATATATATTGAACATTTATATTTAATATTTCAAACCTTGAAAAAAGTTTCTTGTTTTGGAGGACTGAATCTATAGCCTTCTTTCACACCTTCATTTCTTTTGAGAAAGGAACCAGTAGCTACTCTTCTGGTTACCCATTCAATTGGAATCATTTCACATTTTCTAGCAAGTATGGCTGTCTGGCTTACTTGTTTGATGAAATGAGACTTTATTCCTGAAATTATATTTGTAAAGTGGTTTATTACAATGAGATTGGAAATGGGAAATGGGAAATGTGTCTAAGTGACAACAACCTGACCGAAGAGAAAAAGAAACAACCAAAGGCCACCAATGGGTCTTCAACACAGCAAAAAAAAAATCCCGCACTGGGAGACGCACTTCAGCTGGACTACAATTTTATCACAATATACTTGTAAAAAAATCGATTGATATCATAAATATAATCTTACAGCTTTTACATTAATGCTAGCAAGACAAATCTTTGTTTGGCTTGCTTGTTTTGTTTGTATCAGTGTTTGCTCAAGCATGGTAATTAAGATAGGCGGGGCTTCAGCTTGTATACATCATACTTAGATTGTATTGGACGTTATGTCTGAGGTTAAGGACACTTAATTTTAAAACATTACATGACAAATATTCTCACATGTTTTCTCACCTGTAAAAATACAATAATTTGTCAATGAAAGAAAAATATAAACTTTTTTCTTGTATGAGGCTGAGAAACTGGCCTTCAACATTAATTGACCTAATATTGTTTTTATAACATATCAATCTATTAGTTCTGTCAGTTACTTCCATGTCTGTCCTTCGATTATGCAACTCAAGAAAATATTCCAATAAAGGGCTGCGCTTTAGCGCATGATACGCCCGTTGCTCTTTTAACTTGTTTTTTATGCTTTAAATGAATTTATATGATCAACTAGAAATATATATACAAATCAAAAGAGATGTTACATTAATATATTCACCAAAGTTTCATAAAATCCCCCTTTTTTAGGTATAAAAATTCATTACTTAAGAAAACGTAAAATCTAAAATTTATAAAAATGAAAAGGGAGCTTATGTCAATAGATATAAACAATTTATCAAAGTTGCATAAAATTTTGTGAAAGTGTTAGTTATTGTCCCAAAATTCAAAAATCCCCCCTTTTTTAAGCATAAAAATTCATAACACGGAAATGTAAAATCTGAAATTTATAAAAATTGAAAGGGAGCTTACATCAATAGATATAAACAATTCACCAAAGTTTCATGGACATTGGTGAAAGCCTTTTTGAGTTATTGTCCGAAGTGTTGAAAATCCCCCTTTTTTTATGAATAAAGCCCCATAAATCCAAAACTTAAAATCTGAAATTTATAAAAATTAAAAGGGAGCTTACATCAATAGATATAAACAATTCACCAAAGTTTCATGGACGTTGGTGAAAGCCTTTTTGAGTTATTGTCCGAAGTGTTGAAAATCACCCCTTTTTTTATGAATAAAGCCCCATAAATCCAAAACTTAAAATCTGAAATTTATAAAAATTGAAAGGGAGCTTACATCAATAGATATAAACAATTCACCAAAGTTTCATGGACATTGGTGAAAGCCTTTTTGAGTTATTGTCCGAAGTGTTGAAAATCCCCCTTTTTTTTATGAATAAAGCCCCATAAATCCAAAACTTAAAATCTGAAATTTATAAAAATTGAAAGGGAGCTTACATCAATAGATATAAACAATTCACCAAAGTTTCATGGACATAGGTAAAAGCCTTTTTGAGTTATTGTCCGAAGTGTTGAAAATCCCCCCTTTTTTATGAATAAAGCCCCATAAATCCAAAACTTAAAATCTGAAATTAAAAAAAAACGAAAGGGAGCTTACGTCAATAGATATAAACAATTCACTTAAGTTTCATGGAAATTGGTGAAAGTGTTTTTGAGTTATTGTCCGAAGTGTGGACGACGGACGGACGGACAACGGTATACCATAATACGCCCCGCCTAAAAGACGACGGCATATAAAAAATGGGAAACAATTGTATCGAAAAGAGAAAATCGACTGCACCTTTTTTTATGTTAGGGTGTGTTTGAGATGAATATTTTGTCTTGAAAATGTACGAAACAAGAGTATTTGATACATCATCTCGCTTCAGACTCTATCATTTTATATAGCAAAGCTACAGGTTGACTTTATAACATAAAAAAAATCACAGTACTAAAAGATGAAATATAGGGGTCAAGTGAAATACCTATCCAATGGATCACAAAATCAGATTAGGTGTGTTCGAATAGCTATCTTACTAAAAGTGCTTAAGACAGTCTTTAAGTTGGATCTCTGAAAAAAAAATCGTCTTCCGTTTCTAAGATTGTAAAAATGAACTGGCGTAATAGGAAGATAATTTCGACGAAGTAGAATCCTGTCTGTATTGTATATTTACAGGTAAGGAAACATGTGAGAATATGTATCATGTGATGTTTTAAAATTTAGTGTCCTTAACCTCCAACATAACGTCCAATAAAATTTAAGTATGATGTATACAAGCTGAAGCCCTGCCTATCTTAATTACCATGCTTAAGCAAACATTAATACAAACAAAGCAAGCAAGCCAAACAAAGATTTATCTTGCTAGCATTAATGTAAAAGCTGTAAAACTTTCCAAGGATTGTTTTGTTCATGTTTTGCTGATAACAAGTTTTTAATGGGCTTTTTTTTTTTACTTCATGTACTTTTAGAATATATTTTGAGTTTTCAGGGTTCTTGAAACTTTTCAATACAAACAGTGAAGAAACTGAACATGCTTCAAGGGTGTGGAAATGCTATGCCCGACTCGCCCGACTCGTACATTTGAACATACGGACAAGTAATTATTTTTGTCTTGGTTGCCCGTGGACAAGTAAAAAAATATACAAGACAAAGTTCAAATCCAACAAAGCATATAATTAATTTCAAAACGTATAAAGATGTTTAATTTTTGTAAAAGAAACCAATGTTCAGCAAGTAAAAACAAAATGTTCATGACGATAAATATTACATGATTCCGGAAATAGATCGATTACCAAAATAAATAAAAATAAGTATACGAACCCGAGTCGCGTAACATTGCATTGGCTTTGTCCATTGACCCGGGATCGTCGATTAGGTTTTATCCATCATTTACCGTTCGTGTCATTTCTTTAAATTTTGTATCGAGATTCAGATTGATAAATACTTAATAACAAGCATTAGCCTTTCAAAAAGGTCTAGTCGACTCATAGCTGATGAAAATGGAAAGTGCTCTCGCTTTGTAGATTAATTCATTTACTAGAATAGCCACATGCATCAACAAATTTTACTACACACGTGAGGTCACACGTTATGAAGTAGTATATATCGTTTACCGTTGTTGTTTACGAAACTCCAGAAGATTCGACTATTTATAGATCAAAGTTACCTGTGTACCAATATCATGAATATGCATGATTAATGACCAGGCAAAATCTAATTGCTAAAATAGAGAGGACAAATCCGATACTCTACGGGATTGAAAGACATTTACTAGGTTTGGATTGTCCTAACCAATCAATAAACTTTTATTATTCACGTCTCGTAATATCTACAATCAGGTAGCAAGAAAAATTCACGCACTAACTGTCCATCGTTCAATTCTTAATATTGACTCCTAGGAGTCGATAAAAAGGTGGGCAAGCAAGACAAAAAGAGTCATGAGTCGAGTAGAAAACCTCAAATGCAAATGGAGGACACAGAGTATTTAAAAAAGAAACGGAAGCGAGAATTTCAGACATCGTGGATATCAGATTGCCCCTGGCTATCTATGGAAATTCTGAAAATAAATTAAGTGTTTGTCTTATTTATAGATAGTCTTATTTATAGATAAAGACTTATTTATAGATAAAGTCTTATTTATAGATAAAGTCTTATTTATAGATAAAGTCTTATTTATAGATAAAGTCTTATGTATAGATAAAGTCTTATTTATAGATAAAGTCTTATTTAGAGATAAAAGGTCAACATTATTTGTTGTCAAAGTAGAAAATAAAAGGGACGCTTTAATTGCCCATCAAGACAATAATAAATAATCAAGAAAAAACAAGTATGTCAGTTGAGAGAATCAAAGTGTTGGATAGCACCTCTGGAAAGTTTGCAACTGTAGCTGTGTATTATTCCAAAAAGGTTATAGACGTGTATTATTTCAAAAATGTATTTCATCACAGCTTGGATGTTTTAAATTATTAAAACCATTGTCTTGTCAGTAATTATCAAAAATCACTTTTTTCATGTTTGTCATAAAAAGTTTTGATATTTTCTATTGCAACCTAAAACTGTAGATCTAAAATATTGAAATATACAGAAAGCTCTGATAATTTCTTTTTAAGTACCCATGCCATGTCAACATCAAGGGCCTGTGAATTAGTATTTTTCTATTGGTTTAGATCCTTCATATTTGTTTTTAGTAAATTAACACGTAAGTTTTTTTGTTTGAATTGCTCCACATGTTTCCTATCGGGGCCTTTTATAGCTTTCTGCATGTATATGGTACAGATATTTCTCATTATTGACGACCATATGGTGGCCTATAGTTATTAATACATTTTCCTCCTTTGAACTCTTTTGGATAGCATTGGTTCTTTGCAAAAAATAACACATCCTTTTTTATAAATAAGACAGTTACAGTAACTTAAATCAATTACAAATGTAATGAAAGTGAATTTATATTAAAGGCTTTTATCTAAAATAGGGAACGTGTCCATGGGACACAAATGATGCCCCCGCTAGCATTAATGTTATAAAGGGTCACAACTCAAGAACTGTAAATGTGCATGATGCTACCAAAATGTGTACTTGATCTGAGTTATGGGGTAATAAGCATTCTGTATACATTCTAATTACACAGTATTGCGCAATAGATTTGTTAGATCTTGACATTTGTTTTGTGTTAGAAACCTATATATTATGTCAAAAATTTGATCGCAATCCAAATTCAGAGCTATATCAAGCTTGAATGTTGTGTCCATACTTGCCCCAACTGTTCAGGGTTTCGACCTCTGTGGTCGTATAAAGATGTGCCCAGCGGAGCATCTGGTTCCATTTGTAACGAGGCACAACCCTAGAGCAGTAAAAATTACTCCACCAAAATTCAAGATTGATCTTTGTTTTATTGTTAAAAGTATTAACACTGTATAAATTTCATAACATTTGGTTGAGGGAACTTAAGTTAGATAACTGAAACGAAAATAGTCAGCAATTTTTTACATATGTAAAGGGGCATAACTCTAAAATGGTATAACTATCGCCACCAAAATTCAAACTTGATCAGTGTTTGTGGTAATGAGCATTGTGTATAAGATTCATAGCATTTGGTTAAGACAAACTAAAGTTAGAGAACAGAAACTAAAATTTCAAGCAACTTTCCTTTTTGTAAAGTAGCATGATAAAATGCTAGAATGGTAAAAGTGACACAACTAAAATTCAAACTTGACTTGTGAATTGTGGTTATAAGCATTGCGTATAAGTTTCATACAATTTCGTTCAGGCAAACTAAAGTAAGAGAACAGAAACGAATTTTGGGATGTACGGAGGTACATGTACTACGAGGTACATGTACGTACAAGTAAGGGAAGGACATACATACTTACAGCAGAACAAGAATAAAACTCAATACGGTGGAAGCATAACAACAGCAGTATGACCACAGGAATAAAAAGTTTATATACACTAGATTCATAGAGGTGCTTATAACCTGTAACACATTTAGTTGCTGTTGTGAAATTAAGCAATGTCTTATGAGTTAAGAACATTTGAGAATTTTTGTTTTAAGCCATTCATTTGCTATATTACGGTATAAATCATTGCCTCTGTGTTTGGGTGACAAAGCAATTGAAATCTATTAATATAGGGCATGGTATGCCTTAAAACTTTTCCAGATGCACAGGCCGCTGTTTGTCTGTAATCTATCTAAATTTTGAGGTGAAAATGCAGCCATTTTAGTCAAAGGGTACACATCATGAACCTTATAATCATTTCTATATTGTCTTGATACCCCGAGCTATAATATTCGAAGAAGTAGATGCTGACTCGGATGCTTTTAATACGGAAGCTATATGATACCAATTTACAATAACACACCAAAAGTGGTATGGCCGTCAATGTTTTTCTGCTGTCAGTTTGATCCACTTGAGCATGCTGAATGAGTAAAGTTCCTTATATCCACATTGGAATGTGAAACAATTAGTATTTAAATAACGGAATTAAGTTTTCAAATGATTTTTGGCATCAAAATCTTCCGATCGATGTTTAGACAAAAACGAATCCGGGTCCGTTCGCGCCCATTCACAATGCATTTTTTTTTTTTTTTATTAAAGCCGGTCATTTTTACCTTCACTCGTCCTTGGCGTGAGATGTTAGACATATAATATAATTATCGAGTATTTTATATTCTTTCACCTGTGTTTTGTTTAAACAAACCATTATCACTTTTCAATTATCCGACGGCTTGGTCAAAATGTCAACTTGTTCTCGCATTTTAATCAGTCATTCCCGATTCTTTCGATACACTCGGGATTTTACCACGTTTACGTACGTACATATAGTAAACAGGTAAAAGTAGAGCGGGGAAATGTTCATTCATGATATATTCATGAATGAATGAAAACGCAATCTCGCGTAGATTTCTTGTGATTTTCTCTACAGCGCATGGCAGATCCGTGAAGTAGTGTTTGTAATACTCATTTTTAAAATGAAGTTAAATTCATCTGAATCGTCGGTGAATATTCATTTCTTTTTATTCAAGCTGTAATCTTTTCAGTCAAAACAGTAGTTACTCAAAATTTTAAAAGAATCTTCCAAGAATCAGAACTCAAACACAAGTACTACACTATCTCGGAGCAGAATATATTGCGATAATCTGTCAACCAGAAGTTTGAGGCCGACGCCTAAGGAAAGTAGCAATAGCAAGCTATAGCAAACTTTCCAAAAACCACAAAATCAATAGTTTATCTATTATTTAGTTTTCATTTCTTCAAACACTGTCCTCAAATTTAGTATATGTACCTACTGGCTACAATTTTTATTCAAAAACTGCTGCAAAATTGTCCTTTACATGTCATTTCATTGGTTGGTTTGCTATTAGGTTTCTGTCCCATTGATGTCAACCCATTTCCTACTTTCCTAATTTTTTACACATATAAACAAATAGATTTCATTTGTTTGTGATGCCCAACAGTGCTAAGTAAGAATCATATATTAGATAACAAGAAATACTTCAATATTTATTGGGATCATCAGGGCAAGTAAATTTTTTTCCGGACAAGTACAATTTTAGGTTTCACTTGCCCAGGGACAAGTGCTCACAACAAATATTTCCACACCAGGGCTTCCAAAAAATATTTGAGCCAGCCGGACATTTCATATCTGATCCCGATTTTAATCCCTTAAGACTTAGTCACAAAAGGCAATTATGGTAATCAGATGGCCATTCCAATGATTGACATTATATTAAAAAAAAAAAACGATCTTAAACTTTACTTTGATATGATATGAATTTGATGTTAGGATGTTACTGTTAAATTGGCAGTGCATCATTCAAAGTGTGCACATCAGCGTGCTCATATCTGCCGTAGACTTTTTATTTGTGCAAAATGACATTGTCAAAAACTTTACTTTCGTTTTCAACCGGAAGTTGACTTGACAATGGTAAAACATGGACCATAAACGGATACGTAAAATCCGTGTACGTTTACAAAGCACGACTGAGAGAAGAAGCTCTTTCCACGTTATTTCTTCAACAAAATACTTGAATCGAACGTTAGATACAGGTCTCATTGATAATTTTAGCATTTTTAAAGAAATGTAGGATGCATTATTAAATTGCCCACCTGTGCACATGCGCACACGTGTTCTAGTTCATACGACGTAGTTCTGACAATTTTTTTTATTTAAAACCTTTTTAAATTTTTCATCAAATCATATTAATAAACTAATTTTTAATAATTTTAATCTTTTGGACTAAATCAATTAGATAAAAACCTCTGAAATGTAAGAAAATGATTGTGAATAAACCAATCAATTTATACGATGTCCGGTACTGAACATAGTTCACCTGTCACCTGAACAGGTAGATTTCAGCTGTCCAACTACTAATTAGCCTTGATTAAAATTAGAAAGTATTGAAGTAGGTGTTGTTTTGATAGTAATTAATCATCATGTCACATTTATGACCGGAAATGTGTTGATGTTTAAGGCAAAAGGTTGTGTCAAAAAGATCGTGAATTATGTAAAAATGACCGAAAAATCCTTGAAAACTAAAAAGTATTTGACCGTTTCATGCTTTACCCAGCCGGACTTTTACCGGACATTATACAAATGACCGGAATATATGACCGTTTTGGAAGCCCTGTTCCACACCCCTGTGCTTTAATTTTAATTCAAATACCATTCAATTTTAAAAATAATTCCATTACTTTTTGTAACACTCTTACCAACATCTTTCAGAAGAGAAAAGATGGCCGATGTAGTTGAGGTGGAGATAGCAGCCTTCCCCTTCATGTCATGTGCCCGTACTCCATCACCTGCAGTGATCTTGTCTTTGGATTCCAGTAAAACATGTCCAGAGTGGCTGTCAAGGTTGTAGACCCTCTTTGTTTTACCCTCGATAACCAGAGCACCCAACTTGTATTCACTTGGTACTGAAATCAGAATGCAAAATATTTGATACTTTATCAACTTGAAGTATAAAGTACAGTAAGCATGGTAAGTTTACTTATATATATATGCAACTGGTCCAAAAGAAGTTCTATAATTACTAAGAAGGAACAAATACAGAAAGCAGAAGTTCTCGGAGAGAACCACCAAGCCACTCCAGAGTGTTGGTAAAGTTTGTAGATCCTATTGTTTTCCCAGAGAACACAACTTACTTGTATTCACTTGGTACTGAATTCAGAATGCAAAATATTACATAATAAATAAACTTGAAGCTACATGTACAGGTTGGGGACAACCCACCAAATGGGGAACTGTTCCCCAAATGAGTAACACTCCCTCATTTGAGTAATCATTTGGTAGTGCTAAAAAACAAAATTTTCTAAACTGATACTTTTTTCATAAAATGGCACATATTCATGAAAAATGCAGCAACTTTTCCAAAAGATGAATATTATCCTTTAATATCTTGATTTACCAAGAAGATACAAGCCTATGAAAAATCATAAAATTTGACTATTTTCAAGGCTTTTAACTTTTTTAAAACCCATAACAGAAATATATTTCTTTGGGAGAAGTTGTTCCATTTTCTATAAATTTGTGCCATTTTACCTTAAAAGACCCATTTCTAGAAAATTTAGTTTTTAGCACTATGAAATGATTACTCAAATGAGGGATTGTTACTCATTTGGGGAATAGTTCCACGTTTGGTGGGTTGTTCCCAACCTGATGTAGGCGCATACAGTACAGTAAGCATGGTCAGTTTACATTATTTGCAAAGGTTATGTTAGTCTGAACAAATATGTGTAATATCCCATTTCCCAATTTGAGTCTCCCTATGGGTTTTTTGAGATTCTTGGCATTGAAGTACTGGCGGCCACCTGTCAAGTCTTGTTCAGTAGTGCTCTCATGTGTACAATTTTTGCCAGATGTTAAGAAACTTACATTATTAGAAATGTCTTTTACACTTTCAAAAAGTCCTAATCAATTTTTAACCATGCATAATCCTTTGAAATATAAATTATGTTAGGCGGAACAAATATACGTTGACAGTGACACACAAACTATGATTTTTTTTATGACAAAACATTCTAACTATAAGACTAGTCAAGTTGTTTTGCATGTCAGTGCATCGTCACTTTCAGAAGTTGCCCCTCCCCCCTTTTCAGTAAACAAGACGAAAACATCTATGTATAACACAATTGCCTGCAATATTTTTTAATTTAAAATGAACTTTAACAAAAATCTAAATCAGAACGCCCTTCAAGATATAGTTGACACTATGCCAAATAATAACTATTGATTCAGAGCACTCACTTACCTTTTTCCTCCATTGTCAAATTCTGTCCGATTTCCCGCGAAATAATTTATTCCACGTGGTGAACCTTTGTTCTATTTTTAACCACAGTAGACCAAATAGTTCTTCTCTCTACAATAAATTAAAAGGATAAGTTTTTACTTTTTTATTATAAAAATGAATTCAAAGATTTTATAGCATAATTCTACTCTTAAACTAAATCCAGAATTAACTTTTGTCCTTTGCGGAGTGAGTTAAATGTGTGAACGAGGTCAAAGTTCATAAGTCAATATATTCAACAACATTTGAAGATGAATGGTATGAAAACCTGTTAACTTCATAAGACTTTTCTCATATTAGTAAGTAATAAATCATTAAATGAAAATGAATACTAAAATTAACTGTATATATTTGTCGTTGACCACTGCTTTTTATTTGAGAAATTCCAAGAGAAGCTTTCGTTTCAAACCCGTTTCAAGTCAATTGCCATTGCATGAACATGTTGAACTGTTGAATGATCTTGAATGGTTATATAATTCTCTTCATATTTTTAACATTTGTCTCTTAATAAGTCCATCTTCATTGTATGTAGTCCCAGGTCCTATTTGGTCCTGAATAAACTATTAATTTCTCATGATACACATGCATAAACATGAATAAAATACATTTGATTTAGAACTGCTTTTTATAGACCGCAACAATTTAAAAAAATTTGGTGTATATTGGCTACGAACTTATGTAACATTCAAGTGCAACTTCGGTTTTAAAAATTATTTAAGAATTGAATGCTTCTTTTTGTAAATTTATTGGGGTGTAAAAGCGTTGACCGAAGTACATTTTGTATGAAGCGCGGAAGCGCTTCATTCTAAAAATGTACGCACGGTCAACGCTTTTACAACCCTATAAAGTTACAAAAAGAAGCATTCAATACTTATAATTACATTTTTTTAGCTATGATCATGAAAACACGAATTTTATATATTTTAATATTCAATTCACCTGTGCACTTTATTGTTGGAGCACGTGTTATCATGAGTGAAAAGTTGTATTGAGCAATGCAACTGCTTACGGAATAACACGTGATGTGCAGTTAGCCAATCAGAATAAAATATTATAATGAAACATACATCTAATGTAATTATTTGTCAATAATTCAACATTTTGAGCAAAGGAAATGTATTTATACTAGATTAAGAATATCTACTCTCTGGTAGATACTAGGGTACTCTTCAACACGAATTTGTCTCTGGTGCACCTCAGGTGAGGTTGAGGATGAAGTTCATTTTTTATTTAAATGTGACACTCATTTATTAAAAAGAGAGGAATTGATGCAAAATATATTAAGATCATGTCCAAACTTTCAAAATTTACATATTGATAACAAATTAATTTGGATAATGAATAATGAGGATCCCAATGTACTATTTGCATTTTATAAATATATAGAAGATACTAAGAATTGAAGGACAACTTAATCTGCAATAACTAATTCATTATAACTTTTTAATATGAATTTGGATACCCTGTTAAGCCTGCACAGATCATAAGAAGAATTTCAAATTCTCTGGCACCGTCCCTTGATGATCCTTGCTGGCTGGACACAGAATCTATAATCTTAAAATATGTTTTTATGCCCCACCTACAATAGTAGAGGGGCTTTATGTTTTCTGGTCTGTGCGTCTGTTCGTCCGTCTGTCCATTCGTTCGTCTGTCTGTTCGTCCGTCTGTTCGTTCGTCCGTCTGTTCGTTCGTCCGTCTGTCCCGCTTCAGGTTAAAGTTTTTGGTCAAGGTAGTTTTTGATGAAGTTGAAGTCCAATCAACTTGAAACTTTGTACACATGTTCTTATTGATATTATCTTTATAATTTTAATGCCTAATTATATTTTTTATCCAATTTCACGGTCCATTGAACATGGAAAATGATAGTGCGAGTGGGGCATTCGTGTACTTTGGACACGTTCTTGTTAAAACATATTTTAATAATTTAGGAGTTTGACTTATCTGCATTAAGTACAAGTAGGGACTTCCCTTTAAGCACCGACTCTTGGTGCTTTCTGCAGATAAGTCATATTAAATATCCTTTATTAAATATATACTTGTTATTTGCAGTATACCACATAGTCAAATGTACGAGTGCTTAATTGTTGTTTTTTTTGGTTATTTTTTTTATATTGAGATTTCTCCGCACAAACTACTAATGCCTCATGTTTGTCTTTTCAAAGTGAAAATACACTTACCGGTTGCACTTGAGTCAAGGTCAACATAGTATTCATTGAATAATAATACATTGCTACTATTTTGTTGAGTGTATTTTCTGTGGTATATTATTTTATTTTATTATTTTTATAACACTTGTTACATATCTTTTATTGTTTGTGTATTGCATATGTTATTGTTTATAATAATATTGTCTGTATGCTATATGCCCTCCTGGGGTCCTAATTTGGTAAATAAAAATATTCTATTCTATTCTATTCTATTCTATTGGTATCACATCGTCAGCATCGGTGGCAGCGTTGTTGTCGTCATCAGCATCGTCCGTTGACAAATTGTTTCCAGATAATAACTTCAGTATAAGTCAATAGAAATCAATAAAATTTTAACAGAAGGTTTAGAACCACTAAAGGAAGTTTTGGATTGATTGTGGGGGTTATGGTCCCAACTGTTTAGGAATTAAAGGCCAAAAAGGGGACCCAAAATATGCATTTTTGTAGTTTTCAAACAATAACTTGTGTTTAAGTGTATGAATCTCTCTTAAATTATACCACAAGTTTCCATACCATGAAGGGATAGTTAGTACTGACTTTGGGAGGTTATGACTCAAAATGTTTTGGAATAAGGGGCAAAAATAGGGGGAAAACTAGGTTTTTCTGGTCAATGGACAATCAAGACAATTTAAAAGCAGTGTAAGGGAGGTAATTCAAAAACATTTAACATACAATGTTGGGTATGTTTGTATTTACCTCCCTTACACTACTTGTAAATAATGTATAAAGAAATGTCAGGTTTTGGACTAATTGCGAAAAAAAGGGGGGTGTGGTAGTTTTCAAAAAACAAAATTGAAAATTTTGAAGAAGAAATCTTTAATTGCACAATATTGTGCAATAGATTTGTAAGATCTTGACATTTGTTTTGTGTAACAAACCCATATTATGTCAAAAATTTGATCACAATCCAAATTTAGAGCTGTATCAAGCTTGAATGTTTTGTCCATACTTGCCCCAACTGTTCAGCGTTCAACCTCTGTGGTCGTATAAAGCTGTGCCCTGCGGAGCACCTGGTTGAGACATGATTTACAGAATCATTTGATGAATCTTTTTCCTTGTATTTTGAATAAATTAGGTGTTAATCAGGTCTGTGATTGTTTCTGTTCCATTTATTCCAAATTTCTATAGACTTGGTATGATTTAGATCTTGACAGTTATATAGAATACATAATGGAAAGGGACAACAACCAAATCAAAAGAGTAGAAAATAGCACAAGGCTATCATTGAGTCTTCATGCAATGCTGCGAGAAAATTCTGTACCCAGAGACTTGAATCAGCTGTCCCATCACCAATAATGTTTACTACTTCACCAACATGGATGCCACAATTAACTATGAAGACTTGTCTGTTATTGAACCTCTAATTGTCTTTGATGACTGAGGTCATTGGGTTACTGCTCATTGATCAGTATACCCAAATTTTCCTTGTACAATGTATTGGCATCACTATAATTTTTTGCAGTAATAGTTTTCAGCTACCTTACAATTTTTTTTATGTTTAATTATTTTACATTTCAGATATAGACCAGAGAAGATGACTGATACAGATTTACATGAGGCATGTGGTGTGTTTGGATGTGTAGCTACAGGTGCTTGGCCAACACAGTTAGACGTGGCTCATACTATTTATCTTGGTTTAGTTGGCTTACAACACAGGTAAGATTAACAAAATTATGAAATGTGGAGGGGTCATAAAAAGATTTTTATGCCCCATTTATGGGCATTATGTTTTCTGGTTTGTCATGCCTGTGGGTCCGCTAGTTTGTTCGTTTGTCAGTCTGTCTCGCTTGACAGGTTAAAGTTTTTGGTCAAGGTATATTTTAATGAAGTTGAGGTCCAATCAACTTGAAACTTGATCTTTCTAATTTTAATGCCAAAATTTAGATTTTGACCCCAATTTTACGGTCCACTGAACATAGAAAATGATAGTGCAAGTGGGGCATCTGTGTACTATGGACACATTCTTGTTCTGCTGTGTATAGGGCATGGTCCATTTTGGCAGTAACATTCTTTTCTGGTCAATTTTAAATAAATGTGATTCTTTCTTATATTACCATTTAAATTTAAATATTTTTTTTCATCATTGGGTTGCTGCCCTTTGGATAAATGTAAATTAATTATAAGGTTTAGATAGAAGGACTACATATATAAATCCATTTAATACAGAGGACAAGAGAGTGCTGGTATTGTAACTAGTTTGGGTGCTGAGGATTCCAAGTTTAAAACCAAGAAAGGTATGGGACTGGTAACACATATCTATGCAGAGGAAGACATTGCAAAGTTGAAAGGCAATATAGGAATTGGTCATACCAGGTACTCCACACAGGGAGAGTCTGAGATACAGAATATACAGCCATTTGTTGTAGAAACAGAACATGGTCTGATAGCTGTAGCTCATAATGGAGAACTGGTGAATGCTAAATCATTAAAGAAAAAGGTATGGTAAATGTAGTGTTATAACATTATATCATTTTATAAACAAAATTCTTTATATTGCAATGTTACATGGAAAAGGTAAATGAAATAAAAATTAGAGAATTAAAATATATCCATTTCCACTTTGGAAAATTTTTTTGGAATATCGACAGTAGATTGTTACCAAAAATGTTCAAAAGATGTCAAGTCTATCACATGCACAGCTTATGTTGGAACTTGGCACCAACAACAATCTTTTTAAAGTTAGTCAATTTCCATTGTTGATAAAAGTTTTACAGATTTAAAAAGTCTTTTCCTGAACAGTCTGAGGCTGGATAAAGAATTACAATAAAAAATATACAAAAGCTGTGATAAAAAATTGTGAGTCAAAAAAAAACTCACAATCTTATTTTTATAACACTTTGGCCAAAAAAGTAGGAAAAGACTATCAAAAGTCTACAAAACACTATGTCATGTATGTGGAAAACTTTAGACTGAGTAACTTATGTTTTTGTATGCTTTTATTGACTAGAAGTACTATACATATGCTTTTATTGACTAGAAGTACTATACATATATTTAATGGTAAAAAAATTGAATTACTGATATAACTAGTGATCATAAAAATATTTATAAATTTACTTTTCAGTTGTTAAGGCATGGTGTTGGTTTATCCACAGGATCAGACAGTGAGCTTATAACACAGTTATTAACACATTTACCTGAGTGTGGAGAACCACAAGGTCTTGTCAACTGGGTAGGCAGGTATGTGCCTTTCAATTCACTGACTCATCTAGAATTTCAATAGCATACTACCTGGTTAATATTATAACCAAAAAAAGTAACTTATTGTTTTGCTTAACGGAGTCAAAGGTATGCTGTTTCCGGCAACGGCGGCGGCGTCAACAATGTATTAGTTTGTGATTAGGTCTAGTTTATGGTGAACCACTAGTCAGTGGTAAGTCAAAGATATTTGGTATGCAGTTGTATAAACATTGGCATATCTCGTTTCAATGGAATTTATTTGGCCCCTCTCCCGCAGTCATGGTCTATTGACTTTAAAACTTTTGCTTAGTTTTCATTTATAAGTTTGTGATTTGGTCAGTTTATTGGGAACCACTAGTGATAAGTAAATTATATTTGGTATGCATTTGTATAATCATTGGCATATCTCATTTCCATGGAAATTATTTGGCCCCACCCCCTCAGTCATGGTCAATTGACTTTGAAACTTGCTTAAGTTTTCATGATAAATTTGTGGTAATATTGGTTTATGGGGAACCACTAGTGATAGGTCAATGATTTTTGGTATACAGTTGTATTAGCATCGGCACATCTCATTTCCATGGAGATTATTTTACCCTGACCATCAGTTATGGTTTACTGACTTAGAAATTTTGCTTAGTTTACATGTATTAGTTTGTGTTTATGTTTGTTTAAAGGGAACTACTTGTGATAAGTCAATGGTATTTGGTATGCAGTTGTATAAGTATTGCACATCTCATTTCTAAGGAGATTGTTTAGTCATGTACCTTCAGTCATGGTTCATTGACTATGAATTTTTACAAAACTTACATAATATAGTGTTGCTATTATAATTTCAACATTTGCATTATCAAAATTACAAAAAAGCAAGACATATCTCTGTGATAACAGTTTATTTTATACAGCCTCCTATTTGTCATTTTAATATTCACATTGGGGCAATATGATCTCAAAGTAAACAAAACATTCATAGCTGTGTTTACATTGGAGTTTACCCAACACCATTATTTTGTCAATTTAAATATTGAGTTATCTGCCCCTATATTTCCAAAATTGACTAATTCCTTTCAAAGGAGTAGGTCCGGTAAGGACCGATTTTGGCCTCAAATTTCAGGTTCATCTGACGAAAGATTTTGACCACTTTTTAAACCCTTAAGTGTCTATTTTATTTGAATTAATTAGTTTATGTGAAAGATTTAAACAGATTTAGTCATTAAAAACGATCCGATTCAAGCTCAAGTATGAAAAATCTACCTAATATGCCGAAAAATGTCACTTTTCAGATGGTTTTTGGTAAAAATGAAAGTGGCCTCATCCGTGTTCATCCTCAACCTTTATATATGTTATGTATTATCATAAAATACAACTTACATTTCAATATTAAGGATGAACAGGAATGCGGCCAATTTCGTTTTACACGAAAACCGTCTAAAATTTAACTAAAATGCTAGAATTATGAGGATTTCAGTAATTTAGCATGACTTAATGGTGCTAGTACCAGATATATGTGCATTGTATTGTCAAAAACAGCCCATATTTATGTAGCAGAAGCATCCTACTGTCCAATGAATAACTAAAGGTTTACATTTTAACACTTTGGTAAAACTGCTATATTTTGGGGCTAAAAAGGGGTCTTACTGAACCTACTCCTTTGAAATGAAAATTAAACATTGTTTAACAGGTTTTAGTGTCGAAAGTTTTATAAAATCTTTATATATTATATACTTATGGTGCTGATCCCTAGACTTCTCAAGCTCTAGCGGTGATGGTTATCTGATAAAAGTCAGCCTGTTTTTCAACTAATTGCAGTTTTTCACAAATGAAAATTTTGTCTATTACCGTTAATTATGAATATATTGGAAAATAATTTGGTCTATTTATAGAATAAAAAGAATCATGGCAGAAACTCTGACATCATACTCTTTAGTAATCATGCATCATGATAAGATCTATGCTCTGAGAGATCCCTTTGGAAACCGTCCACTGTGTATAGGTAAACTGTATCCTGCAGCAGCATTCTCTGGGAAGAAAGTAATATCAGATGATGATGTTGACGGATGGGTGGTATCATCAGAATCATGTAATTTCAACAGTATGGGGGCTAGATATTACAGAGAAGTTTTACCTGGTAAGTACCTATTAGCAATTTTTTTGCATTTTTAAATTATTGTTGAATTTTAGCTGCAAGTCATAATATGCAACTTATTATTTAGTGGGTGCAATATTACATTAAAGCAAAATTTGAATATATTTTTTTAAGACGTATATATGTACTTATGTCAACATTACTTTTATACATTATACTGATAGAAGCAATTTTAGGTACGAGACAGGATTCTGCGGAACAGTTAAAAAATTTACAAATTTTTATTATAAATATGTAATACCACAAAATAGTGTTTTGGATGGATATAATGGTTTACTTCTGTCTGTTTATAACATATTTCTGTTGCATTTATCCCATCAGATGAAGATGATTGTTTATGTGTGGCACCAAACTTTAGGATTGTTATGCCATGTTTTCATTTGCTTAAAACTCATAACTTGTTCATGGGTATCATAAGTGAGCAACATCTCACAGTACAACTTTTTAAGTTAAAACCAAAATATGTTGCATCTTGATTGAACAAATGAACTCTATTTATTTTGTAGGAGAAGTTATAGAACTAAGTAAAGAGGGTGTTAAGTCAGTGTATATAGCTCCAAGACCAAACAAGGCACCACCTGCATTCTGTATATTTATTTTGTAGGAGAAATTATAGAACTAAGTAAAGAGGGTGTTAAGTCAGTGTATATAGCTCCAAGACCAAACAAGGCACCACCTGCATTCTGTATATTTATTTTGTAGGAGAAGTTATAGAACTAAGTAAAGAGGGTGTTAAGTCAGTGTATATAGCTCCAAGACCAAACAAGGCACCACCTGCATTCTGTATATTTATTTTGTAGGAGAAGTTATAGAACTAAGTAAAGAGGGTGTTAAGTCAGTGTATATAGCTCCAAGACCAAACAAGGCACCACCTGCATTCTGTATATTTATTTTGTAGGAGAAGTTATAGAACTTAGTAAAGAGGGTGTTAAGTCAGTGTATATAGCTCCAAGACCAAACAAGGCACCACCTGCATTCTGTATATTTATTTTGTAGGAGAAGTTATAGAACTTAGTAAAGAGGGTGTTAAGTCAGTGTATATAGCTCCAAGACCAAACAAGGCACCACCTGCATTCTGTATATTTATTTTGTAGGAGAAGTTATAGAACTAAGTAGAGAGGGTGTTAAGTCAGTGTATATAGCTCCAAGACCAAACAAGGCACCACCTGCATTCTGTATATTTATTTTGTAGGAGAAGTTATAGAACTAAGTAGAGAGGGTGTTAAGTCAGTGTATATAGCTCCAAGACCAAACAAGGCACCACCTGCATTCTGTATATTTATTTTGTAGGAGAAGTTATAGAACTAAGTAGAGAGGGTGTTAAGTCAGTGTATATAGCTCCAAGACCAAACAAGGCACCACCTGCATTCTGTATATTTATTTTGTAGGAGAAGTTATAGAACTAAGTAGAGAGGGTGTTAAGTCAGTGTATATAGCTCCAAGACCAAACAAGGCACCACCTGCATTCTGTATATTTATTTTGTAGGAGAAGTTATAGAACTAAGTAAAGAGGGTGTTAAGTCAGTGTATATAGCTCCAAGACCAAACAAGGCACCACCTGCATTCTGTATATTTATTTTGTAGGAGAAGTTATAGAACTCAGTAAAGAGGGTGTTAAGTCAGTTTATATAGCTCCAAGACCAAACAAGGCACCACCTGCATTTTGTATATTTGAGTATGTTTACTTTGCTAGAACTGACAGTACATTTGAAGGTTTGTTTTATAACTGTTTATGAAATTTTATTTTTAGAATATTAGCTGTAAAAGTCTTAAAACTAGGGAATGCTGGATTCATCATTTAATTTAAGGTGAATTCAGGAATCTACAACTCCTCATTAGAGAATGCTTTTAAAATACATAAGAATTATTGGGAAATAATGATAGGTGTATGTGCAGATGTCTGAAATACAAGCAGTAGGAAATATTAGGGAAAAAGTACAATTATAGGTGTTAATCTGAACTTTAAACCTTAGAAGAAAAAAACAATAAAAAATATGTATATTGCTATGTGATTATTGTTTTAAAAAATCTTATGGACATGATGGACAGGTTTATTGATGACTGTTTGCTTGATTTGAATTTTACTCTGTTTATGCAAGTGTTTTATGTTAATTTGAATTGAATAAGTTTTATATGAATATATACCTTTAATGGAAACTCATTTTACACTTGTAGGTCAGATGGTATATACTGTAAGACAGAGATGTGGTAGACAGCTGGCAGAAGAGGCTCCTGTCAATGTTGATATTGTCAGTACAGTACCAGAATCAGCTACACCTGCTGCACTGGCTTATGCAGAAAAGGTTTTAAAAAATTAAAAGATAAAAAAAATATAATTATTTGATGAAAACAATATGCAAGAAAATATAAAGATTAAATTGAAAAAAGTTCTGAATAAAAACAGATTGGATAGATCAAATTAAATCCCTTACAAAAAATCTTGTCTTATTTGCTCAGATACTCTGAACAACAAGATGGTGTCTTACAAATTACACCTTTCTGAGAAAAGTGGCAAGGCAATGGTTTTCTCCTCTGTATTGATTTACTTTTTTGTCATGTCTTATATGTTACACTACAATGTATGTAAAGTGACCTTATATTGTTTTCATCCTTGTTCTAGAGTCTCAGATGGATGTTTGTCACTTTGTCAATCATGCCACATCTCCTTATATTCATATTCAATCATACAATCATACTTATATTGATAAATAAGTTTACTAGAAAATGCTGTAAAATCTGGTAGAAATTCAGATTAATGTTAAATTATACATTTACCAGTAATATTTAGATCACCTAATTTTGTACTATTTTCTTATATTTAACTTCAGCTTGGAATTCCATATGGTGAAGTTTTCTGCAAAAACAGATACATAGGAAGAACTTTCATACAGCCAAATATGAGACAGAGGAAGCTGGGTGTGGCTAAAAAGTTTGGTGTACTGACAGAAAATTTCCGTGGAAAAAGAGTTGTACTTATAGATGATTCCATTGTTAGAGGTGTCACAATGGTACCAATTGTCAAACTACTTCGAGCTGAAGGAGCTGCAGAGGTGAATTAGGGAATCTAATTTGTATAAATTTTGTGGGTGTAGATTGAGATTACTGTAGAAATGTTAATTTTCGTGGGGTTAAAATTTCATGGTTTTGTCTCTATATAAGATTTCATTGGGATCTAATTTCGTGGTTTCCAGTAAATGGAAGTGATATTATATGTAGGTTAAATTTTCATGGATGTTTTAATTTCATGGACATATTCTTTTCACGAAATAAACTAAATTAAATCCTCTATGAAAATTTCTGCTTTTACAGTATATATTGAAATTGCTTACTTTTGACATACTGATCAAGTGATGACCCTGAACATTGGAATTTTTTTTTTATGAAAATCTCCTATTCTTTTTATATCCTCTTTTGATACTTGGTACTATTTGGTAAAATGAGTACTATAGATTCAGTGAACTTATGTGTTTAAACAAATAATGGCTATGGGAGGAGAAATACAGGTTATTCAGTTTGTTTTTCAATTTCATACACAGAAATAAAAATATTTTTATTTAATGATTCAATTTTTTTTCAGATTCATATAAGAATTGCATCACCACCAATCAAGTATCCATGTTACATGGGCATTAATATCCCAACATTTCAAGAACTTGTAGCTAATGTAGTTCCTCTGGAAGATATGCCAGCACATTTTGGTAGGTAGAACTTGAAGTTTCTCAAATTAAATTCTTCATTTGAAATGTGCATTTTTACTTAAGTTTCTTTTTTAAACAATTGTGATATATAATAAAAAGACCATTGTTTAATCTTCACAATACTACCAAAGTACATTTTACTATTCCAATGAAAGAAAATAGGTTGGTATGAACAGCATCTGACATCTCAGTCTAATGTATTATATTATGAAAAATTGGGACACATCGAAGGGAACTAAATTGTAACAGACCATTATTGAATATGGATCCGTAGAGGGCTAGTAAATTTCATAGGGGGGTCATGACATCACGTCTACTGTTAATGGTGACGTCATCTATTAATGTTGGGTACGGACCATAGAGGGTGAATAAAATCCTCTATGGATCCGTTTGGGGTCAGTAGCAAACCATATAACTAATAATGTGCTTGGTTAAATTGCTAACAGGCACAATACCAAGTCAGATCTTTATAACAAATCATTTTATCACATTTTTCATGAATTATCTCCTTTTAGGTACACATTTGATTTTCCTTGAACTTATATCATTATGCTAGATATATTCTTGATTACAGGTGCTGACAGTTTACAGTATTTATCAGTGGATGGATTGAAGAAAGCAGTAAGAGAAGGGATAAAGAATCCTAATGGTTCAGTGGGGCATTGTGTAGCATGTTTAACAGGGGAATACCCTGTCAAGTGTGATGACTGGTAGATGTAATTCAACTAGCATTGGAATTAAATTATGTTGATGGTTATGCTTACATTATTAGGGTTCGTGTCAATATGTTATTTTGGGGGAAAGTCTCTAAGAAAATATATGTAAGATAAAGATAGTTCTAAAATTTTCCAATCTCAAAAGATAAAATAAATATTATTATTAAGATATAAACAATGTTGCCTGTCTACAGAGAGAGAGAATTGCAAGTATTAACAAATTGAGAGATGAATAAAGTTTCCTCTGTTATTAATAGAAACGAAATGAAATTACTTATTAGAAGTATAAGTTTCGTGAAAGATTGTTTGATATGTTTACTGTATCTGTAAGGGTTGCTACTCACAATTTCATACATCGCAGCAATGATTTGCAATTTGCTACATTGTTTATAATAAGTGCTGCATGAAAGACTATTTATGTTCCATGACCTTATTGAATTTGGGTAAAATGACAATTATGCCAAGTTAACAAACAACATGTTATCACAAGCAATGCTTGACGGTCCTTTAGAATAAATGCATCTTTCTGAACCCATTGAAAAGTTTTTTCTTTGTGTTTTGTATCTGTAATTATTTTTTCATCTTGCATGTGCCTCAATTGAATTGTAATGAGAGTTTGTAAATAATGTATCAAATTATAAGTGATTGAAAGTTGTTTAGTTTACACTAAGTTTACATCACTAAGTGCTATATACATATTTCATATTTTTTTATTTTGTATTTGTTTTTATGAAAATGATATTGATGTATATATTATGCAGAATATAGATATGGTTTGAACATATATGATATAAATATGTGACTGTCACTACTGTGTAAGTATCATTATTTGTGCAATGCCAAATTTTCCAATAAGTGGATGTAACGACTATTTGTGTCAAAATGTGGTTAGACAAGTTTACATAGAACAGTAATTTCAGAAAATAATGAAAATAACTAGATGTTTATATTCCTAGAATTTTCATAGGTGGTTCTTCTCTTTCCCCAGTTTTGACACAGAATTTGATTAAGTTTTACATTTTCACAAACATAAATTGATACTTGATAAATCTTTGGCTTAATATGAAATTCATGGTGACTGAAATCTTTGTATACAAATGACCGCATAATTTTGTTTGGTTTCAAATAATGCTATGATGTCGTTGTCTTGTGTTGTCCAAAGACACATTTGGTTTTTGGTCAATAACTTAAGTTAAAGTGAATGGTTCTTTATAAAATTTAATAAGAAGGTTCAATACCACAAAAGGAAAGTTGAGATTATATTAGGGAATGATGGTCACAAACGTTAAGTAATAAGTGGCCCTAAATGGGCCCAAAACAAGCATTTTTCAAGTTTCATGATACTAACTTGTGTAGTTTATAAAGTATTTCAATTGGTCTGAAATTTTACTGCAATATTTAATACCACAAGAAGAAGGTCAGAATCATTTTGGGGGTTATGGAATTAAGGGCAAAAAACAAACATTTTTGCAGTTTCTATACAATAATTTGTGTGAAGTATAGTCGTGAAGACATGTATTTGTAAATCATCTTTGTTTGGAACAAACTATTTACAAAGAAGAACATTTCTATTTTCATCAATTTCGAATCTGATTTGTTTTACATATTTTTTTATTTTCCATTTAACACTTATTATTCAGTAAATCTGTTTTGAATATTATGTTTTTTTTTAATCTCAATTTAATCATTGTTGTTTTTGCAAAATGTCAATGAATTATATCATTATATTTGTTGAATCTCAATTTAGTTATGTTATATTTGCTTGATCTCAATTTTACTGCATAAAATTAACTGAATGTCAATGTAATGCATTATATTTACTATATCTGAATTTACTATGTCATTATATATTAGCTGAATCTCAATTTGCTATTATTTTTTTTTTATTATTTTATAAATATCCCTTATACATATTTTGTCATTTAAGAATATCAGTTCTCATTAGAATTAACATGTATAACATTTGTTAGAATGATATTCATGTGTGAATATATGCCATTGTTTGTTGGATATCTTAATTTCTCACTTTGCATAACACAATATTAAATATTATAATACTGTAGGGAAATATCCCCTTTATTTATGCAATTTGACTGGTTACCCTGACAGGGGGTTGGGTCTCATACCCAGATGTGAACAAAAATGTGAACAAAAACCAAGATTACTATGGTAATTAATGCTAAGAGAGCAGGGTACTCCAGTATAAAATAATTATCATATGGATTTACATGGAATATGGGTTATATGCCTTATATCCCCTTGGCCTGACAGGGAATATAAAACACAGACAGGGAATATAACCCCATGTACCCTATGCCCTGTGATATCACATAACATAGTGTCTACAGCTTTTAAAGTTTTATGTTACATCTCTGCATTATTGATATCTCATACTAGAGGGAATAAATTAATACTATTTTCCATTATGTTAACTTCTTTTTTTAAATTCAAGATATCATCTTTATATAATGTAACATCACATTTGTTTGGAAAAGATCTTGTCTAGAACCACATTGAATCCATCTAATACATGTATGAAAAGCAATTATTCACAATAGTTTTTTTTATTTAATGAAAAGGTGCCATTTTGAAATCGCTCATTGCATGAAATTCAGATAGTGTGGTAGTGATGACAGATGAGTGAAGAAAGTGAGATTGTGTAAAAATAAACCATTAAGTTCAATGTTAATTAAATTATACAAATCTACCAGTGACCATGAATTGATAATGGGAACAGCCATATTTTAAGTTTTAACCAAATTTATGTTTACATATTTTTACTGTTTACAATTTTGTTTATTTTTATACCAAATAAATTTGATGAGAAATATTGTTGTTAATTTATGTTGTCACACTGGAATAAAAATAAAAAGATGTGATATGATTGCCAATGAAATAACTTTCCACCAGAGACCAATTAATGTAAAATTGATCAACTGTCGGTGACCTTGCAGATGTATAGCCTTTAACAATGAGCAAAATGAATACCGAAAAGCAAGCTATAAAAGGTCTTGACATGACTAACTTCAAAAAATTCACACAACAAAACAATTCATGTTCAAAACAACAAACAGAAGACAAATATGATATACAGCAACAAACAACATATAGAAGGTGACAGTTTTGTAATCACTTGATTTATCTTCCCCTTAACCTGGGACAGTGGTATACCAGCACATAGAACAAATAAACTAAAAATCAGTTAAAAAGGCTTGATTTGTCATATTGACAAAAAGCTCACAAAAGAAAACAACAACGGGTTCAAAGAACCTGATAAAACTAGTGTGTATCGCAGACAAATATCCATCAGTACACTCAATAATCAGCAAGTTTGATGTTTTGTTGCATAACCAGCAGATGACTAAAGATTAATGCAATGAATTAATCATACCCCACTTTAAAAAAGTAGGGGAATTATGTTTTACCGCTGTCTGTCCTACCGTCTGTCAGTCCATCCATCCATCTATCGATCCGTCCATTCGTCCGTCTGTCCCATGAATATTTTTCTTTGTTTATTCTAAGGAACAACAATACAAGGATTTCTGAAATTTGGTTTCAGGGTTTATAAGTCAGCTATACCGTGTAATGCGTTTTCAGATTAACCACTCAACAACTTCCTGTTTACTGAACACATGTATCATTTTACACATGATCGCCAGGTTGAAAATTTTCGTCACATTTTCTCAGGAACAATACAAAAATTTCTGAAATTTGGTTTCAGGTTTTCTATAAGTCAGCTTTACCCTGTGATGGGTTTTCAGATTCATCCCTCAACAACTTCCTGTTTCCCAAACACTTGTATCATTTTACACATGATAGCCAAGTTAAAAATTTAGTCACATTTTTCTTAGGAACTACAATACAAGGATTTCTGATATTTGGTTTCAGGTTTTATATAAGTCAGCTATACCCTGTGATGTGTTTTCAGATTCAATTCTCAAACACTTCCTGTTTACCGAACACTTGTATCATTTTACACATAATAGCCAAGTTGAAAGTTTTCATCACATTTTTCTCAGAAACTACAATACAAAGACTTTTGAAATTTGGTTTCAGGTTTTAAAATAGTCAGCTATACCCTGTGATGTGTTTTCAGATTCAATTCTCAACCATTTCCTGTTTACCAAAAACTTGTATCATTTTACACATGATAGCCAAGTTGAAATTTTTCTCAGAAACTACAATACAAAGATTTTTGAAATTTGATTTCAGGGTTCATATAAGTCAGCTATACTGTGTAGTGCATTTTCAGATTCATCACTCAATAACTTCCTATTGACCGAAATATTTGGGCGGGGGTATCATCAGTGAGCAGTAGCTCACAGTTTCACTTGTTATAATAGCTACATGTATCTATGAAGAGTATATTCTCTAAAAATATATATTATAGACTACCCTTGGGACAGCAGTATTTACTTCCAACATTGGTGTAGCCCTTGCCTGCAGCTCTTACATTATCCATATTTTAGTCAATTCTACTGTCCCCTGGGCAATCTATGAAATATATCAGGCAAATACACTCTTCATTAGTAGCTTCTGTGAATAAAAGAGGAATTTGCAGTTGTTGCAAAACTCGTATAGGCATTTAGATAAATCTATCCTGGAGTTTGATTCTTTTTCACAATTGATTCAGGTTTTTTGGTAGATGTTTAACTCTGAGATAAGTTATGCTGTGCTTAGAATGTCACACTAAATTGTTTAGTCAGCTACAATATTTGAGATTTCTTTCCTAGGACAATTGGTTGAAACCAAGTCCAAGTTAAATCTAGTCTATCCAATGTAAAAATGTATTCTTACAGTCCCAAAAACTTTTTGGGAGCATATTTTCATCAATTTGTTGAGTATCCCTTGATGGATTGTTATAGTAAATCAAATATCTAGGTCACTGTTACTAAAAAAGATATCATTTAGTTCATTGTTGGATGGTAACTTCATTTTCATTTTTAACTCACCTGACCTGAATCACCTAATGTCCAAAGTCTGTTTAAAAAAAAACAAACAAAAAACCCAACAACATCTTGATTGTTTGCACACCGTAGTATACATATATCAGTTTTGGGTAGGCATAAAGATATGTACAAATTCCTATAACAAAACACTTTATTTTAGAGATTGGATTAAAAAACAATAACAATATCAATACATAAAATTCACAATAAATTCCTATGATATTTACAAGTGAAGAAAAAATGTTACAAAATTCATTATATGATATAAAGCTACCAACTGATAATTTACTGTAGAATTTTTATAAGGGCCACTACAAAAAGTCTTTAATATACCTTCAACTGAAAATTCAGAAATATGTTGTTAGAAAGGAAAACTGATTTTCAGATAGAAAAAAATTAATACAAGGAAAATAAATCCTTAAAATAAATTATTACTGTCATGTAATCTACAAGAAGGAAAATATTGAGGTATTTTATATGGTTATCTGAAATGATTCTTTTCAATACTTTGAAACTATTTAAGGTAGCACAATACAAAGATTTTATAACTCCAACTCCCAAGTTTTAAAATGCTGTAACTTTCTTAATAAAGCTTGAAAATTTATAAAAGTGGTAGTTTTGGATAGCTAACAGATTACTCTTTCAAATAAATGCAATGTTAGTATTATGCTTTAATTATGTAACCAATTATAATGTTAACTGTGTCTAAAATATTTTTCACCAAATTTCCACTTTCAAATGAAATTAGCTTCTGCATAGGTATCCCTAGAGGGTTGATTTTATTATATGTTGTTCCTATGGCCATTATCTACAAAAGGGTGTCTCAGATTTTAGATAGAATGTATAGAACAAATTTTACACCTAATTAATCATTATCTTCTTTTATGTGGTTAGGATGTTTACACTAATTAGAGATTTGTGAGAGAATGGAATACCATAGAGACAATCTGAGACACCCTTTTGAAGCCCAAAATGTGTTGATTAAGATTTCGTTAAAATTTTTAGTATAGTTAAAGAGATGATAGAGCTAAATTCATTCAAGTGAACGTACCCAGATTTTGCCACTAATTACATAATAATTGATTACATAATGATTGCATAATAAAAATATTGCATTCATTTAAAAGATAAATCTTTTATCTATCTATATATACCTCTTTTATTATTTTCTATGCATTCATAAGAAAGTTACAGCATTTCAAAGGTTAGTGATTGGAAGTAAAAAAATCTTTGTATTGTGCTACCTTAACTTGGAAGGTTTTTCATAAATATGTGATGCATTTATATTTTGTCACTACATAAGAAAAATTTATTCAATCTATAAAAATAACCTACTGGAAAAATCAAGATGGAACATATTTTTTCCATCTAAAACATGTCACAGTTTATTCAATTTTATATGAAGATTTTTTTTCAAAATCTATTTTTAAAAAATGAGAATGAAAGACTCAAGGCTAATCATACATCTAACTATCTGCCGCACTAAGACCTTGCCATTATCATTTCTATTTCTTCAGGTTCTTTAGGAGCACCTGAGGATAAAACCTCAGGTTTTGATGATGTTATCAAGACATTGTCCTCAATTCTGATTCCCATGCCACGGAATTCTGATGGAATGTTATAACTATCTTCAGGGAGGTATATTCCTATAAAAGAGAAAAATATTGTTGTCTTTTAGCTTATATTTTTCCATGTCAATCAAATAAAAAAATGTAGAGTGAGATCACTAGGGTTGAGTGGCTGAAAACATTTTTTTACATTGGCTAGAGGAATAGGGGGAGGGTTGAGATCTCACAAACATGTTTAACCCCGCCGCATTTTTGCGCCTGTCCCAAGTCAGGAGCCTCTGGCCTTTGTTAGTCTTGTATTATTTTAATTTTAGCTTCTTATGTACAATTTGGAAATTAGTATGGCGTTCATTATCACTGCACTAGTATATATTTGTTTAGGGGCCAGCTGAAGGACGCCTCCAGGTGCAGGAATTTCTCGCTACATTGAAGACCTGTTGGTGACCTTCTACTGTTGTTTTTTTCTATGGTCGGGTTGTTGTCTCTTTGGCACATTCCCCATTTCCATTCTCAATTTTATTAACCTATACACTTTCTGTATGTGCCCAATTCTTAATTAGGTAGTTGTGGTTTGTTCCAGTATATTATATTTGGTTTTGACTATATTCATACCACATTAACTTGGTCTGTCAAGATATGTAAGAAATATTTGCCATACTTGATTCACATTAAAATTGCTATCGTAAATATTTTTATTAGCTCTACAATATCTTTTTGAGGCAAATACACACTGAAATTAAGTTTAACATGTACAGTGTACATATTTCTGAATAAACACAGAACCAAATATTTACCTGGTTCTATTGTAATAACCATGCCTGGTTGTAGTTGTAATATTTACCTGGTTCTATTGTAATAACCATGCCTGGTTGTAGTTGTAATATTTACCTTGTTTTATTGTAATAACCATGCCTGGTTGTATTTGTAATATTTACCTGGTTCTATTGTAATTACCATGCCTGGTTGTATTTGTAATATTTACCTGGTTCTATTGTAATAACCATGCCTGGTTGTAGTTCTAATATTTATCTGGTTCTATTGTAATAACCATGCCTGGTTGTAGTTGTAATATTTACCTGGTTCTATTGTAATAACCATGCCTGGTTGTAGTTGTAATATTTACCTGGTTCTATTGTAATTACCATGCCTGGTTGTATTTGTAATATTTACCTGGTTCTATTATAATAATCATGCCTGGTTGTAGTTCTAATATTTATCTGGTTCTATTGTAATAACCATGCCTGGTTGTAGTTGTAATATTTACCTGGTTCTATTGTAATAACCATGCCTGGTTGTAGTTGTAATATTTACCTGGTTCTATTGTAATAACCATGCCTGGTTGTAGCTGTTGGTTTGTAGTCACATGATCTGTGTCATGTAAATCCATACCAAGATAATGGCTGACATGATGTGGACAAAATGGCTTAGCTGCCTGAATGGAAAATATTACACATTAGTCAGTGGGTCAATTAAATATATTTTCTCACCTTTTATCAATCCATATACATTTGATTGGCAACATTGCAGGTACAGATACTGTTTTTAGGAAAATTTAACTTTGTTATCTGTTCATCTCATACCTTATAAAAGCTGAAATGTTGCCTTGGATACTGAATAATTCAGGAAACATTTTTTTATGTTTCTGCATTGCAAACTATGACAAGGGTAATTACCTTCAATTAAGTATGAAGTTGGAATGATTTATGCAAACAAAGAAAAGTGATACATGACACATGCACATTATGATTAAGATATAACAAATTACCTCAACTAAATTAGAGCAATTTTGAGGAATGATACCAATCTTTTGTAGTTCCTTTCCCATCAAGTCTAACATATAAACATAAATTTGATTCATAGTCTGCCCTGGCACACAACATTCCAAGCATTTCTTCTGAATCCTTAGTACAATGTCATATATACATCTCTGTTCATCTGTAAATTTTCCTGTAAAAATGTGATTAAAGTTTAACGGCTTGTCTGGAAAAAATATTAACCAAATTAAAATCACTATTGTTTACTGAACATTCATAAGATTCAATAAATCATTGTACATTTTTGGAACTAGTTTTTGTTGTATTTCTTAATATCTAAAAGAAACATAAAGACAAAAGTAATGCAAGTAGTATACAGTACTTTTATATTTGTTAACATTTTGGTAACATGGAGACAATCAAGAAAATTTTTGAATAATTTGATGAAGTTCATACCTGCCAACTGTCACTGTTAATTTTACATTTAATAGCTTTAGGCTTGTCAATGTATGAAGAAGCCAAAAATCAACATTAAAATAAATTTGTAGAATCTCTTGAAGGTTTCGTAGGACTATATGAGCCGTCTTGCACGTAAAACCCCCATGGGCATTTTGAAAAGTTGGCAGGTATGGAAGTTCAACAGACCCTTTTACCACAAAAAAAGGTTCATCCTGAAGGCTAAAACCTATCGCTTTCTATAATACATACGTATGATAATAAATTTTCTTTGCAAGTACATGACACATGGGATGCCCCGATTTTGTCATTTCTATTATACTGTATATAAAAAAGAAGATGTGGTATGATTGCCAATGAGACAACTGTCCACAAGAGACCAAAATCCATGTTACTTACAAGTGTCCATGTCCACAATCAGTTACTATTATAAATTACACAAGTCACATTGGTGGATCCAGGGGGGGGGTTCCAGGGGTTGGAACCCCCTTTTTATTTTGCCGATCAATGCATTTGAATGGGAACATATAGTTGGAACCCCCCCTTTGTCCTGGGTTGGGAACCCCCCCTTTTTAAAATGGCTGGATCCGCCCCTGAGTCATGATAATTTAACTAGGATATCTACATGTATCATTTTCCCATACTGTAAGTAGTCACTTCCTGGACATGTAACCAGTCTCTTCAGAACTTACACATAAGATCCGTTTATAACCAAGGCATCTTACCTAATGCAGACAATATCACAGTGACAACTACCAGTTACGACAAAAACGTTACAGAAAAAACACTACAGGAATGATATGCTATCAAGCCGTTACATAATAAAACTTACCAGAAACCGGCCATGTCCTAGTAATATCACTACAGTATCCATGGTATTCACAGCCAGCATCCATCAACACAAGGTCACCATCTTCTATTATCTTGTTATTATTGATATAATGGATGGTGTTAGCCCTATTTCCTCCTGTATGAAAGATAAAAAAAATATTAAAATTTCTAGTATCAATAATATAAAACATCCTTATTCAAATATAGATATTCCAGCTGGCCTTCTTTTGGTGAAATAACAGACTATGACTTTTAATTTAAACTATCACACCAATTGTACTTGTCTATATATATCTCATTAACATTATTATCAAACATATTGATGTGTATGTATAAATTTAATTGATTGGTGGTGTGATACATCACTTTTTGACAGTTTTATTTGTTGAAGCAAAACTGGCAATCATAGTCAGTTCAGAGTCAAATGTATCTGTGGAGAATGAGGTTAGTACTCACCTTTTTTTATTGATCCTTCAAGTAAATAACAGAGTGTTGGGTATGAAACAGTAACTGATCATATTTGCTTTAATTTCATCTACATATATGTTTATTGTTCCATCAGATATTAAGCCGATTATTTGTGTACATCATTGATAAATAGTATGGTAGAAAGACTATATTCAGATTGTGATCGTCCTGGTGCATTTATCTGTATATCAAATTTTCTCTATTTAATGTGTATGCATTTTTTGACTTTGGAAAATTTGAAATTTGAAAAGTTTTGAAGAAAAAAAATATGAATAAAAAATGGAGAAAAAATATACCCCCCTAAGTTTTTGAATCCCCTCTTGGAGCAATTACCCCTTAACTCAATCCCAGCCTTTTCTAGTAGTATGGAACCTTGAAGTACAATTTTAGAGAGGTCAATACACTTAAAACACAAATTATTGTCGGAAAAATGCTTGTTTTTGGCCCTTCTTCCCCCCCCTAATTCCTGCATGTTTAAGGGCAATTACTCCAAACTTAAGCCTAGCCTTCCCTTTGTGATCTATTAACTTAAACTACAGTTATTGTTTGGAAACCAAATGTGTTTTTGGACGACGACAACACGGAAGACTACGATTTCATAGCATTATACGAACTTAAAAAATTGTTTAAGGTTGTATAAAATTAGCATCTCTTGCTTTTACCTGCCACCACTGGAGGATAAGCTAAGATTTCAGCATCTCTTATTCTGCATTCATAGTCCATCTTTGCATACAAGTAATGTTCATTCACCTATAATATATATAACATTAGGAATTATAAGAATTGAAATCAAAGAAACTGCACCTTAAATAGTAGAAAATACATGTTGTTGTCAGGTTCATTAGTCAGGTTCATTTTTCTGATGACTTTAGAAAAATTGCTATATTTTAGTCAGTTCAAAAACATTTTAAAGTCATGGAATGGAAATGACTGTTAGTGCACAGTTTGTGCAAATTTATTTACCATCTTTATCATATCCTGTTTTTCAAATATTTTATGCTATGCATTTGCCAGCTTTTATGCCTAGTTTACACTTATATGCTTTTAGCTTTAATACCTAGCTTATGCTTATATTCTGCTTTTAGTGCTTCATTTTTGTGCTGTGAAATTTATTGCATGTGTATTATGTGTTGTATTGTTATAAATGTTGTATAAATGTTGTATTGTTATAAATGTTGTATTGTTAAAAATGTTGTATTGTTAAAAATGTTGTATTGTTAAAAATGTCTCATATGTCGGTTAAAAGCTCATTAGAGCTTATGTTTGTATACCTTGCCGACTCAAAATAAAGCTTATTTATTCATTTATTATATAGGTCATCTAACATTTTATATCAATTGCTACATTTTTATTTTTATTAGTTACAAATTTGGTGTGTATGGCATTAATTGGATAGTCACTGTTGAATTCAATCTCATACCAACTAGTTTGGACTTCAGAGATATGGTTTGTAACTTTTGTTGAAGGTCATATATTGTCCTCTAGATGAGTTTTTTTGGTTGTGTTTTTGTGTTACTGTTCATTTATTACATACACCTGTCATATCCATTTACTTGTCAAAGTGAAACCAAAGTTCATGCAGTATTATAATAAGACAGTTTGTTTCTTTGTTGTGGTTCTTTCCTGTTCTGCCCATGTTTGAATTGGAACTCAATATGATTTTTTTTTTAAATGTATTCAGTCTTAATTTTTTTTTAAATAACTATATGCAGTACTATATGCTTACATAGGATAAAAAACAAAAAATATAAGAGGTGCAATGTAATTTGATGAAATAATGTATAAAAAAATCTAGATTCAGAACATGATGACCTATGGGAAAATATAAATGCATACCCCTGGATATGAGTATTTCATGACTTCTATAAAGGACTCAGAGGCAATGGCACAGCTTTTCCTCATTATTTCAATTTCTGTGGGTGATTTCAAGACCTTCAAAGCCTGTAATGCTGTTATAACATTTTCATTTTTAAAATGTTTATCTTCCCTTACAAAGTTTTTCAGTACACCTTCTTGGAGACTACGATTAACTATAGCCTTCTCATTATACCACAAAACAAAATCAGAATTATCACATAGATATTTAGATAAATATCCTTCAATCTCTGTATTGTTAAATGCTTTGTCAACTCCAGTCAATTGTATTGTTCCTTCAATACCAGACCGTGGACCATCCCATTTTTCTTCTTCAATGTTCCGTTTTGGTACAAAAAGAGTTGTATTAGCAGATTCAGAATTATTACACTGCATAACTAATAAACTATCTGGTTCCATGAATCCACATAAATACAGGAAATCAGTGTTCTGGTGGAAAGGATATGGTATTTTTTGACTCATAAATTGTTTTGTTGCTGATGGAACCAACATGATATGATTTCTACTTTTTTCTGTTTGAAGAGCAAGTGAACTAAGAAGATGTCTCCTGTTTCTGTATTCTTCTTTAGTGATACCTGGAGTTACTTCCCCTTCCTTGATCAAATGTGGGTGTGTCTGCGCTGCAGGCTGACCAAACCATCTCCTTGACTGATATATATATGACTGTGTGACACATGATACACCTCTGATACATGTTCTTTTATGTAGAAAGCTAGGAATTGAGCCTGTAAAATAAAAACACAGTGTTATTAAAAGCATACTCTAAATCAATTAATATTGTAAAATTTTAAACTAGATGCATGTTCATCATCATGATCTACACTTTTGAACATGGTGAACATACAATGTATATAAGACAAGGTAAAATAGATATGAAAATTGTAATCACATATTTTAAAGCTTCAAAGATGGATAATAATTGCATTTTGAGAAGTGTAAATATACTTTTAAGGCAAACAACAGAAATGTACCAAAACTATAAAAGGAAGGATTGAATCGAAGCATTTTTCTTTAAGAATCAATACCAGCATGGAAAATAAATGATTTTTTTTTATAAGAGTTTATCTAAATTAAACAAAAATATGTAAGCTAATATATAAGGTTAAATAGAAATAAAATAGTTTTGAGAGACTGCATACAACATGTATAATTGCAATTAATGGCATGGCATAAGCAATGTTGTTTTGATATAAAATTTGTAATTACTCTTTTTTATTTGTCTGATTCTTGTACATGTTTTTGATTAGAAAATATAGTACATGAAGCTAACATATATTTTCTTATCATATATAGGAATAAGTGACTTGGGTACAAAGAGTTGAAGATCAGAACACTGATTATCAACTAATGAAACTCTTGAGCTTGTTTATTTTGCTATCTTCTGCAGACTGGAAAAGAATGCACATCAAAATCCAGGTTAGTTTTTAAGTTAATTATGAAACATAGACTACATATAACTTTTATACATTTATGATTATATCTATCTTAGTCTTGTCATGCTTTAAAACTTTCCTAGATGCATCATTTGTGTGTACTTATAGTAGATTTTGTGCTGTAAACATTAACATGGCCATGTTTTTTAATTCACTTGGATGAACTTTTATATAGAGCTGAATACCTATCATCAGGACAAAAAAATCCAAATTCAGGATAAGTGAAGAGTTTTTAGTGTATAAGGACTTCAGAATATTGATTACAATGAAGGGCTGAATTAATTGAATTATAAGCCATCCATATAATAGCCTATGATTGTAAAAAAAAAATCATAAGAACCATATACAAATTGTCAAAAAATGCTTTTCAGACATTAAAGCCATAAACCTATTCTCGAAAACTTTGTTTCTGTCCATTATTCCTTTTTCTTAAAGGTCATACATGTCTATCTATGTTTTAAATAAAGAATAAAAGGTAAATAATTATTTATTTGTGAATGATTAGATTTAGAAGTAATTCAGTTGACAGAGCAAGGTAAAGATTAAAATTTTCTTATCAGTAGATTGAAGCTGGGAACAGTATTTCTAATACATTTGTATATTATTTGTTCCTGATTGAAGTGTCATTAAAAAATATAGCAAAACATATACCCTAAATTTACAAAGTCAGTATGCTAACATAAACATGTGTTATTGCAATAGTTTTACATTGTTTGGAGGTTCTACATGTGGACCCTTTGTCTAAATGGCTGCAATTTCTCATCAAATTTTTCCTTGTGTACAGACAAAACTGTGCATCTATAAAAGTTTTAAGGTATAGCATGTCCTAGATGAATAAAATTCAAATATATTTTATCTTTTAGAAAATTTAAAACTTTACCAAAATTTACAGTGCATTTTTTTTCATTCCTCCAGAAGATGCAAAAATAAACCAAGTTGGGAATGATTTGAGAACTTCCCCACAGGTAATAACTGGAGTGAAATGTATTTATTGACGTGGACAATAGAAGGACAATATATGTAGATACCTGATATTGTCCTTCTATTACGACTTTGCCCCACACATTTTTAAATTGTTACACACACACTTTTTATGAATAGAATCACTTGTGCATGATCAAAGAGTTCATATGCACTTTATTAATTAGATTTGAAATTTTTATTTTACCGACATATTTTCTGTCTTTTATTTTTATTTAAGGAATGACTAGTACTGTCTATGAAGAAATAACATAAAAAATGTGGTGCACACTGAATAACCCACATAGCAGGTTATTTTAAAGTGTGTGCCACATTTTTTACGTTATTTCGAATAGGCAAAATATATTACAGTCATTTCTTATAATTTAATTCTTAATTATATTTTAAACCGTAGAAAATCATGAAAAAACGTTGGTGACGTCATGGTCACATGACATTTTTATGTCTATGAGCTGATAACAAATCAACATCAGCCAATCAAAAGACGCCTTACAACCAAAATAAAATTATTAAAATATGTAAGCTAGCATCAATAACTATATATGAGGGTGGTAATGACCTTTACCGTCAAGTAGCAAACAGTCATTTTTGGCTACCGTTAGCGTCAAATTGGTTAAAATTTTACCATGATTCGTCAAAATATTCTTATCGTGAGTCGTCAGAAGTTTCAAACAATTATCATTACCGTTACTTTTGGAAAAAAAATAGTGTGATTCATCAAATTCAGCTGATTTTTTTATTGTCTGAAAGAAAGTGTTCGTTTTTATCGTCATGCACTAAAAATTACCGTTAACATCATTTTGCAAGAATTTTTACCGTTATACGTCATTAAGGTACCACCATCACTACCCTAATATACAATGTATTATTCAAACAATTCCAATAAATTACTACCATATGAGTAAACTTAGGGATGGCATTTATGATTTAACCTTTAGAAGGGGGTTTATGAACTATTTTTTATTACATGGCCCAAGTGGTATCTGGTCGAAACGACCAAGGCCTAACCTTGGCCGAAACGTCTTGTTTCCCAAAAAAATCTAAGGACCATCACTGGCATCAACTCAAGTGTCACAGCTATTTCCTCGGAGCAGTGCCTATAGTGGGCAGAGGTAGTCCAGCCCTGGCCTCAGTGACTTATTTTTTTTAATTTTTTTTTTTGTTGTTGTCACTGAGTCCAGCTCGCCCTCCATTACCTTCAATGGTGCAAGCTCCCGGGTAGATTACCCGGGGACGATAGAGACAATGCCAGAGCGCTCAAGTACGAAAAATGTATCACAAATGGTAAAACTTGATAAAATAAACAAGTTACATACCTGGAATGCTAGTACACTATATGGAAACTCATCTTAACAGAAGGAAATCCCTTGCAGTCGGAGCTGTGGACATCTTGTTTACATCAGTAACGCTATATTACGGAACGTGACGTTTCTACGCTATAACGTTAGACGAAACGAATTCAATGTATCGATAAAGATTTTCAACGTTTAAACTCGTAACACGATACCGAATGGCATATCTCCCGATTTCTAAACTTTTTGGCACACTTGTATTTTGAATCTAGTTACATCAGTATCAGTCATTGTATGCATAAAAACTTTGGTCACCATTTTTGGTCTTGTAATTTTATAGGAAAACGTAAATTTTTGCGACAAATTCACAACTCTATAGCTTTTTATCCATCAACAGAATTTAAAAGGTTGGTTAATCCGAATCCAGTTCCAAATATCCACCACTCATCATAATATATATATGGCTAAAGCTGTAGCCATGTCTCCCAGTCGAGCTCTAAGTTTATTAATTGTTAAATGTAAAGCACATTGTGGTTTCTAGCACAGTACCTTTAAAACATTATTTGATACTCTGGTCTGGTCAGTAATAAGCTACGGTGCATCCATTTGGGGCACTCGTTCTTTTTCTTGTATCAACGCTGTCCAGAACAGAGCTATCAGTTTTTTTTATAGGTGTTGGCAAGTATACGCCAAATGATGAAATTAACGGGGACATGGGCTAGAGACCTAGTGTAAAACAATGGACATGTGTATTTAGGCATTGGGCCAGATGTAGTGCCATGACCAATGGCAGAATAAATTATAAAGTTTTCAAATGGTCACATAAAAATGCTGTAAATAATAAGAAAAACTAGTGTAATAGAGTCATAAAAAAAACCTTAAATATTGTAACTTTGATTTGTATACTAGTATTGATAGTGTGCTGCATAAAGAAAATTGTTCTACAAATTGAAAATGTTTTATTTAATAAATATATTGCAGAATGGCAAATGAAAATTTTGTAACAGAGTAATGGTAACATGCTTCGTACTTATAAGCGATATAAATCACAATATTGTACAGAGTTATATTTAAAACAAAATATATCTATTAAATTTAGAAGTGCTTATGCAAAATTTAGATGTGGCGTTGCGCCAATTAAAATAGAAACAGGACGTTATGTGAAAAAGCCAATAAACGAAAGATGTTGTTTCATGTGTAAAAACGAAATTGAAGATGAGAAACAGGTAGTTACTTTATGTCCTTTATATGAAGACCTTCGAAATATATTGTATAATGAAGCAGTAAAACATAACGATCAATTTTATAACTTGTCTATTGACCAAAAATTTATATTTTTACTCAGTAATGAAGGACCTATTTAACTGGTTCCCTGAAAATTATTCTAATTTCAACCCATAAATGTTTATGTAAACAATAAACCTGTCAATATAAACAAAACAACGATACCAAGATCGACGCTGGTGACACTTTTTACTTCCAATATTCTCTAGTGAAAAACAGATACCCGGAATAAATACACGGTGGAATGAAGTTACGCTAACATATGCACCCTCCATATAAGTAAAACACTACCCGCAAAAATTCCAGTTTGAAATTGTGCATGTACGACATGTAAGCCGGAATCTGTATTCTGCATGTTATTTTATATCATGTATCATAATGCCAAAACAAGCAACCTGTCATTTCCAAAATAAAACCTGACGATATACGCAGCTTTAGTACAAGCATGCAAGCAGGTATACAATTTAAAAGACTGCCGTCCTAATAGATAAGCCGTATATATGAAACCTATATATATACCCAGTGCAAATTGGACTGCCGAACGGTTAAACAATATGATGGTTCTATTTTATAAGAAATGTGGTGACAATTCATGTATCAGTGAATATGCAGTGTAGTGAAATGGTATACTGGTGTTATCAAATGTACCAATGTTAGCAAGCTATCATGTACGTCAGTTGGTCTTTGGTGGACAATTGTTTCATTGTCAACTATACCACATCTCCTGATTTCATTATGGTTTGATTTTTCTCCAGAAGTTCAATTAGAAGTTTAAGGACTTAAACAAATATGTACTAGGAAACTGAAAAATTTCTATGGTTTTGATGTCGTTAATTGCATATAGCCTTTACTATCTTATTGTATATCCCGTATCTACATTTATTCACACAAAGAAACACCAACACTAAAAAAAATCCAGAAACCATATCGGTTCTATATCGGATTTCTTCTGTACAGAACAATGAATTTCAGAGACTGTTTTTACTTGGAATACAGGGAAAGTTATTCAAACAATAACCATGTTTTTTCTCATTCCATGCTGTCAGACAAACTAATTTTTGTATGATCATGAGTTTCAACGTCTGCTTGTGTTTTGCTTTTTCCTTATTCAATCCGTATTCTTTCAGTCCAATAAATTTCGTTTTTCTATTTTTCTAATGGTGTTTTTTGTGATCATATTCAAACGGATGGGATTAACGATTTTGCATTAATAGGGTTACAATTCCCGGATTTTGATACATCAACCTGAGTTTCTATAAATTAAATTCCTACTTCCAAAACAAAATTTCATAGGGATACGGCGTACATTATAAATGAGAAGTTTTTGCAAGAATATAAATGAGAAGTTATTGCAAGAATAAAAATAAAGTGTTAAAACTCAGTCCGTAATGCATAAGAAGATATGTTATATATATATAGATAAATCTTGCAGATGCTTAGGTATCAATAGAATTTTCAAAAATGATATTTTTGAAGGTCAACAATGAGCAGAATATTCCGGGGAAAATGATAAAGCAATTAATGTCTAATAACCGTTACGTTTTGCAACAAATCTGTCGGCACTCTGCATCTAGGGAAATTAACAGTTAAAAATTTCACATAGTTACCAAAACAAAAATAATTTTTATTTTCTAATGATTTCATAATTAAAGAACTTGCTGCATTAAATCGGATGTATGAACGTTTTCTTCGGGTAAAAAAAAACATTCACACCTGTAAAGGAATGTTTTCATAGTAGGCCATATTTTCTAGAACTAAAAAAATAGAATCTAATATAACTCGAACGATTATTCCGTTTCTTCGTAAATTTTCAGTCAATGACGGGACAATATGAAATCTCTTCATCAACTAATCATTACACTAGCTTTTATTTTTTAACAATTTTTCTATCCGAATGTTAACGGAGATGGTCCGGCCCTGATACGATTTTGAAAAATGATTAATCACCATCCAAAATACTTTATTTTGGTCCATAGGTATGTTAATAGCGGGTATGTGTTTCTTTAATTTGAAAGAAAGAAAAATGTATTAAATTGCATTAAATTACAATGTTAAATTGAATACACTAATAAAAGAAAAAACAATTTCAGACTTATCATTCGCTGCTTAAGAAAAAAAAGACTTACCGCGTTAAATTATTAACAAGAACTTTAAAAAAAATGAGAGAAAATGAAAATCGTCAGTATTAAAGTTGTTCTTCATTTTGTCATAAGTAACAATTAATTCACATTCAAAAAGGTAGATATATTATATGTTATCGCAGGGAAATGGACAGAGCCGCCTGTTGGCCGTACGGCAACCCCAAATTAAATATTCGGGATTTTTGATGGAATTTCGGGATAAAAAAATTGTTAAAAAAATAAAAGTGTGATGATAAATTAATGAAGAAATTTATTATAATAATTGTCCGGTCATTTACTGAAAGAAACCATGATATGTGGAAAGTTAAAACTGATTAATTTGGTTTGAACTTTCTGTCACTTGCCGGGAACTGAAGAAAAAAACACAATCATGCAGTAAACTTCATCTGAACAACAGAAGGTAACGTAACGGTACCCAAATTGCACCGAGTACCCAAATTGCACCTATTTATCAAAAATAGCAGCGAAAATCTAACAAGATTTTCTAGAGACTAAAAAAATGGTATTTTTATGATTTGATACTATGCACGTCTTTCAACATAGGTAAAAATATTTAGATATACACAAAACGTTCACAATATTTATCAACAGATGAAGTGTTTACTGAAAAAGCAAAATGTACTGGAACGTCGCCATGCGACGTCATCAAAACGTCATCTTTTTAAAATTAACAAATACAATACGTTTTAAGTATCCATTTCTTAAAAAATGAAGAGTAAGCATGGACAAATATCCAATTGTTCAAAATATTTGAAAAAAATAAACAAAAGCTCTGTTATTCGACTTTTGACGATGCGAATTTAAGCATGGATGCAATTTGGGTACTCCTCATTACAGAATCTGGGATGGTTTGGAGGTAGGTTCAGACAAATTTTTCTATGATTCCTTATGGATTGAAAATCAAATTGGTGTACCTTTATAATAAAGAAGGATACGGCTACAAAATAAACACAAAATGGAAATTTTTGTCTTGATCATAAAAAAACTTAGTTGAAAAAACTGTCAAAATAGGTGCAATTTGGGTACCGTCACGTTACACATATATAAACATGTTTTAAAGTGTCATAATTTACCAACAGCATTCAGTGCCCTAAGGTCCGCGTTTAAATAGTTTTAGGTGCAAAATAGTTGATTTAACGAGTTAAACGTTGAAAATCTGTATCGATACATTGAATTCGTTTCGTCTAACGTTATAGCGTAGAAACGTCACGTTCCGTAATATAGCGTTACTGATGTAAACAAGATGTCCACAGCTCCGACTGCAAGGGATTTCCTTCTGTTAAGATGAGTTTCCATATAGTGTACTAGCATTCCAGGTATGTAACTTGTTTATTTTATCAAGTTTTACCATTTGTGATACATTTTTCGTACTTGAGCGCTCTGGCATTGTCTCTATCGTCCCCGGGTAATCTACCCGGGAGCTTGCACCATTGAAGGTAATGGAGGGCGAGCTGGACTCAGTGACAACAAAAAAAAAAAAAAAAAAAAAAAATAAGTCACTGAGGCCAGGGCTGGACTATGGGCAGAGGGATCTTTTATTGTCAATAAAGTGGTTGTTTGTTTTCATTACTTTACATTGCTTATCTAGCGACATGATTAATACTTCTAAGTTTCAACTTTTTGTCTTACCAGGTGAAAGGCATCTAATACACACTTTCATTTTTAATGTTTGCCGCTTAAGTAACAAAAGTCAAGGTCATTGACATTTATATTTTTTTTTATTTAAAACGATTCTCGATACTCTTTGATATCGTGATTTTTGTTTTTTTGATTATTCATTTGTTTAGTGATCTGGATAATATCCATGAACCATAAAGTTTTAAAATAAGAAAATCGGTCATTTATTTTCTTTGATATCAGCGGCCAAGAAAGGTGAAGGTTGTTGACATTAGACCAGAAATTTCCACACAGCGTGGTAGGGTAACTGAAGCTAATTAGAAAAAATTCCAGTGTTGCATTAATTAAAACTTTGTGGTAATAAGTATCCTTATAATACAGAAAACCGCACGCATGGCATCAATTTTGAAGTAGAAGTAGAAACACAGCATGTGGTATCTACTTTCATTTCAGCAGCTACTTGTAAAGACATAGGCGACTTTCAAACTTGCCTTTGTATGTTACAGTGCTCTAATCAACAGATCAATAACTTGCAATATACACACCCAATCATAGGAAACTCTAATCAATAAATATAATTTAGCAACAAATTAATCAATAAATCATTAAATTGCATAGTGGACAGAGTGTAACCGGAGAGAATGATTCAACATACAAAACAATTTGTCCCCTCTCCAACGGTACTGAACCTAGGACCTCTGTGTCACAAGCCAGCGCATTATATGACATATTCTTTAGCCCAACTGCTTATGGCTGACCAAGTATCTTCTATTGAAGTGAATTCAAAGCATTCCACCTATAGTCGCCGTCAGCTGAAATTTGTAGCGGTTATCGGTAAAAATAATTAAAACTATCAATCGCGTTCACTCGAGATATAGTTTTTCACATTCCATTCATAAATCGCAAAAAGAAAAACCACTACTGACCTACCTTTTAAGTGATCGCACTGTAATAATCCTGACCTTCACATTTTCCAGAATATTTTCCATTGTAATTCCGCCATCTTCGTTTCTATGAGGATCATTTGTTTACATATGACATTCGTCACTGTACGCAGTTTCCTGAAATGTTCCTTTCATTGATGTGATAAGGTTTCCCGCGTTTTATGCAAATTTTATGAAATTGAACTCCACGGAAACACTTCCGGTAAAAACAATGGCTGATTCCACCATTCAAAATCGTCTATGAAAAAGTGAAGGTCAGGATTATTACAGTGCGATCACTTAAAAGGTAGGTCAGTAGTGGTTTTTCTTTTTGCGATTTATGAATGGAATGTGAAAAACTATATCTCGAGTGAACGGGATTGATAGTTTAGATTATTTTTACTGATTACCGCTACGAATTTCAGCTGACGGCGACTATACACTAGACATTGTCTTAAAAAATAATCTGAAAACACAATTTATTATTCTTTATTATTTTAAGCACTTTATGGTTATCAGTACAAGGTCAAGAATAAATAAAAATACATATTTATAACATGTAAAATGGCATAAAACATCAGAGAAGCAGATATCTATCTAACTCCTTCTATTATTACAAAAATTATATAGTGTATAATGCTAAATAGCAGTTTTTGAGAATATCGTCATGACAGTTGCTTATGTATGATAAAAGTTATCCTTATATAAAGCTAGTTTCATATCATTCTGAATCAGACATCAATTCATACTACTCTAGTACCCTATTTAACGTACATGTATTACAGTAATTTCAGTCAAAATACAACCATTTCTTATAAAGAAAACCACTTGTGGTGATAATATTACAATTCATTTTCTAATATTTAGTGACTGAATCAACCATGGAAAAAAGAAAATTTTAGCATGCAAATTTGAAGCTGGAAAAAAAATCAATCAAAAGAAAAAATGTTGAAGTTTATGACCCCTTCTGTGGTCTTCTGTATGTCTGTAAAATATAATATTACAAAATTTTCAAACTGCTACAATATCGAAACAGTCAAAATACAGAATGAAAGAGATGTGCAATTTTGTAAGCAGGGAATAGTTGTTGCTGTTAAATATTTAATCTTATTAATTGTAAATGGGGACTTAGCATGTTTAGAGGCAAATAAAGCCAAGTTTTTTACCAAAAACATGGAGAATTTGTTGCAGAGATTTTCCTTATAAAATTGTAAACCTATTAAGATTTTTGGGATACGATTGCTTTCAAGCAATCTGTAAACTTATACCATTGGCTCAGGGCCATGCTCTCACGTCGACCATTTTATTCTAAACATTATGAAACTGATATTTGATATTGTACTTCCATAAAGAAATAGAGAACCATATAGGTCGTTTAATTAACCTTTAATATACATTCTTGCTCCAGGGTTTGTTTAGGTAATTATGCGCATGCGTATAGTTTTCTTGACTTTATTTTAAAGGGATATTGCATTGAATGGTTGCTCTGGATTCCCCACTCAATTGATTAATTTAAAACTCATGGGATATTTTTTATGTATGTTTGCTATTGAGGGTTATTGTTGTTGCATAATTTTAAATCATATGCATCATTTAAATTAAAATAAATGTAGTCCACATCGTAAAGGTGTTACTACAACACCCCTTCAGGCGAAATGAATTCTTCCATATTATCGTTTCGAGTTGTCTCCCTTCTGGAAGTAACTTTCAGTCAATTCTGATCAAAATGCTATACAACACATCGAGAAAAATTAACTTGTTCTGTCGATAAACATGGTATTATATTAAAAATGATCGCAATTTAAACCGAGGAATGTGTATGGAAATTTAAAGGAGTCATGGCCACTGACCCTAAGGGAATTAAATATTTAAAGAGTTGGGAATGGGGTTCCTCCTATAATTTACGTAAGAAAATAGGTGATCAGATACAAAGTGAAATACCTTCTCTCACTCTGAGTCTCAGTGACTGCTGTGGAAAGTAAAATTAGAATTGATAGTACAAAAATAAAACACAATAGGCCTAAGTACATTGTTCATACACTTGTATCCGGGATTGGCTATTTTGTAACTATTCAGATTTCGTAAATTACATTTTACATGTGCAGTTGAATTAGTTTTGAAAATAATATTATCCAGCTACATGTATACATGTGTCAATGAAAACAATGGCAATCGTATCCCTCAGAGCAATCTGCTCTTTGATTACTTGTTTGTCCATGATGTTCTAGCATTTATTGTCTACAAAAAGTCCTAAACAAGCTTTAGAAAAATCTTTGTGCCTCAGAGTCAATACCTGTGGATTTTTTTTAATAAAATATATTTAGCATGTAAAAAATGTTGACATTTTTTATTTTAACGAACGCAATCTATGTATTACTGGTAAATTATTAAACCAGGGATATCATTACCATAAATTACTTAAAACCTTTACTAAATTTTTCCGTAGATATATAGATTTGGTTTTGAAGTTTGGTTGTACCTGTAGAAAACTTATTGCAGAAGGGATAGCACATCCTCATTTTTACAGAAATATTGTTAGCCGTGCCCGGAAATTTAGAAATGATCCTTGTAAACTTATCGCTCGTTTGAATAAACTTATTCTAAAAGGTTACCAATTCAACACTGTAATAAGATCATTGAATATTGTTTTTATTGGTATAAATACTGATTTTGTTATCAGTAAATTAAAAGCAAACTAAATATTACTAGTATGTTATATACATATACACATTCATGGATCTACAATCTGTCGATACCTCTAACTTGACCTTGCACAAGGTCATGTTTTTCTCTTGACTGTTTATGACGTCTTTACACTAAATCCATTGGATGTTGGATGTGTACGGATTGATAGTTTAGTCTTTGAAGCAAGGCTTCCAAAACGGTCATATATTCTGGACATTTGTATTATATCCGGTAAAAGTCCGGCTGGGCAAAGCATGATACGGTCATATACTTTTTGGTTTTCAATGCTTTCTTAAAAGTCTGTCTGACATTTTAACATAATTCCCGATCTTCTTGACCCAACTTTTTGCTTTTTACAGCCACACGTTTCCGGTCATAAAAGTGACATGGTGATTAATTACTATCAAAACAACCCCTACTTCAATACTTTCTAATTTTAATCAAGGCTAATTAGTTGTTGGACAGCTGAAATCTACCTGTTCAAGTGACAGGTAAACTATTTTCATTACCGAACATCGTACAAATTGATCGGTCTATTCAAAGTTATTTTGTTAAATTTCAGGGGTTTGTATCTAATTGATTCAGTCCAAAAGATTAAAATTATAAGAAATACCTTTATAAACATGATTTGATGAAAAAATTTAAAAGGTTTCAAATGAAAAATCGTTTGAACTACGTTGAACGAACTAGAACATGTGTGCGCATGTGGGAAATTTAATTATGCATCCAACATTTCTTAAAAAACGCTAAAATTATCATTGATACCTGTATCAAACGTTCGTTTCAAGTATATTGTTGAAGAAATAACGTGACAAGAGTTTCTTCACTCAATCTTGCTTTGATAATGTACTTGGATTTTACGTATCAGTTTCTGGTCCTTTTTTTAACATTGTCAAGTCAACATCCGGTTTAAGAAATGTGATTTAAAAACGAAAGTAAAAGTTTTTTACAAAGTCATTTTGCACAAATAAAGAGTCTTCGGCAGATATGAGCATGCTGATTTGCTGCCAATTTAATAGTTTACATCAGAACATCAAATTAATATCAAAGTAAAGTTTAATATTGTTTAAATCTAATGTCAATCATTTGGATGGCCGATCAGATGGCCAATTGCAAGTGATTTCCATGATTGCCTTTTGTGACTTAGTCTTTAGGGAATAAAATCCGGATCAGATATAAAATGTCCGGCTGGCTTAAATATATTTTGGAAGCCCTGCTTTGAAGCATGATTTTTTTTATTAGTTGTTAGTGGCTTTGAACAAGCTGTCAGATACCTGTGAGTACTCTCAGGTCTGTTCCTAGTGTCTTTTTGTTGACAGGATGTACAAGTACCTGGACACGTCCAATTGTGTTTTTGTTCATCTGATTTTTTTTAGGTATACTTATAATATTTATGTTCTTTTTTTTCAGATTTTGTGAGTAAAATACTAATCCAGCATCATGGATCAGATGCAACTAGAACTTTTGAAAGAATTTGTTAAAAATTTAAAGAGGGACCCAGATACTATACACTTGCCAGAGTTGAGCTTTTTCAAGGAATGGCTAGTTAGGTAAAATTATTTTTAAACCAGCCATGCTGGAGACTTAGCAGAATTCTGATTTTAATCTAATGACTAATGGATTATATGACTTGTAGAAAGCTACACCATTTTGGTTATTTACTGCCAACTTTTACTTTAAATATATTTTATTTCAAAAATCATGTACATGATATACAAGAGATTCAGAAACAAGGTTTCCCTTATATTAATCTGTCTCCCTGTCAAAAAAGAAAAAGGGAAATAACTTTTAATGAAAAGTTGATTTATTTTTTTGGTCAGACCTTTCCTACATACATGTATATGTATCTGCCATGGTGTGTGTTTCCAGGACTTTGTCAAGACTCTCACCAAAATCGTGATCCTAACAATGAGAGATGCTACCGTAAATTGGGTTATTTTGGTTTATTTGGTGCCTCCAATGAAAGTGCCAAAATTAAACACACGAAAATAAAGCAAACACTAAATATTGAAACTCCAAAATCGATGACCAGTATGACGATATCGTAACGTAAATTGTTGGGGGAAATATCTTATGTAATTATCATGCCTTCCGTATATATTTCCTATAATTCTATACATAGCCAATTCTGCAAATAAATATTAGGTATAATTTGACAACAACACTATATAATTTTTATTTAATTGTCAATTTTCTAAAATTGTTAAGAAAACACAATATGAATTTATATTCACATATATCATAAATATGCCCAGCTATTGCTTATTAGACACCGTTATTGGTAATTAGTATATAAAAACAACTTCAAATCCTTTATCTTCTGTTAATTAACATGTACTGCCAAAGGCTAAAATTTAAATCCTTAATCGTTAATCTTTAACATTTAGTTGCAATAGAGATAATGATTAAAATTTATTTCATTTGAATTTTGATTAAAAAAAAATATTTTTTTTAAATCCTTTTCTTTTAGCGTTCAACCCACTACATACAGAATTATTTTGCAATTGCATTCATATCCGATTCCCTGATTTATTTTAGTTAATTGTGTCGTGTTTCTAGTTTGTGTATGTCATTGATATTTTGTCAATATATATAAACGGGTAAATAAGGGCAAATACGAATGAGCTCGCACACTTCTATTGTTCCAAAATCAAACACATCAATTGGGTGAAGCACCAAAATTACACACACCACAATAAAACACATGCCTTTTGAGTGAAAACTGCCAAAATATCCCGACGCCACCTACTCAAAATCGTTACACTTGTTTAAACACAAGTAGATTTTCCTCTTGACTAAGAATAATGCTGCCAAACAGGAGTGATTTTATATTGTATTGAAACAGAATTGTTTTATTTGAAGTGTTCAAACAGGGGAGTGATTATTACGCTATTATAACTGCCAACTTTTGACAAGATATTTGCTCTCGAATTAAGAAAGAAATGTTCAATAGCTGCAAATTTTAGAAATGTACTTGCATATCGTATGGTTCCTCAAGTTTAAGCAGTTGATTAGAATTTTGAAACCGTTTTATCTATTTATGCTTGTATAAGTTATTTAATAAGATTTGGTTCAAGATGTGTTTAAAAAATAATAAGATGTGTTGTATAATTTGTTTTGTCAAAGAAACGACAAAACAATAGATATGTATCATAAAATGCAAGCAAATAAAATTTAAATTTCTCTTGTAAAATCAGTCACAATCATTACAAATAAGTCAATATTTTTTGTATAACATTATAATTTATGAATCAATAAATTACTTAGGAGACCTTGTAAGCTGACATGATTATCTTTTTGTTTTCAGTTTAGGTGCAAACTTACCCCCTCCAAGTAAACCAGAGCCCACAAAAGAGGAGACAAAACCACAACCTGCAAAGGAACCTGAGGTATTTAAGATAGTAAATATATATTGATGCTGAGTGAGGATCTTTTCAATGATCTTTGAATTTCTCTTTTAGGAGGATATATTGTTATTTTCCACGCATGTACATGTCTTTTTGTGAATTTTGAAGTAGTATACACAATTTTGATATAGAACTTAACAAGGAAATAAGTAGCACACATTTCATAAGAAACTCGTATTTTGCCATTGCTGTGTGTTCTGGTAACAATTTCTCAACACAAAATGTTATCAGAAAAACTGCAGACAATTTTATACAAAACAGTGAAGAGATAAGATCAGACTAAAATGTATGTCCAGGGTTTCCTCCTTATGAAAATTGGCATAGGCAGATAAGATTTTTAGGGAAAGACGGCTTCAAGCCGTCAATTCCCTAATGGGGTTGGCCAGAGTATCATTCCCTCACGTCAATCATTTTGTTTTGATAGTTTGGAAACCCCCTCAAAATGTCATACTGAAATTGATGACAAGGAGAACAGATTGACTTTAAATACATTTTTTACACATTTCCCTTCTGTTTCTCATGAAATTATCGTATATTGAGCTTTCCCGTACACTATATACGTTTCTTTTACAGTCCGGAAAAATCAGTATTACGAAATATTCTAAATATATCTAACCTAGTAACCTCATTGTTGGAATGCCACACTACACAGGGATATCCTTTATTCATTATAAAAATCATTCACAGTACTTGTATACTAATTTAAAAATCTGTATTTGTTAAATATAAACCTAATGATGTTTGCTGTAGTGTAGATGATTCACACACCAACATGAAATGCTTGTATCTGAGGCTATAATCAGATAATATGTAGGTCAACTTTCGCGGTAAACAATGTCAATGGGGATACATGAGATTGGGGAGAGAAACGGCAGTTTTCATTGTTTCTGTAAAGTTCTGTTTTTAGAATCTTCCTCCAATTCAGGAGCACCTCAATTGATGAGTAATTTTACACTAAAATCAAAGTAAATGTTTCTCAACATTTAAAATGTGACATTTAGTATATGATAAGTAGTCTTCTATATAAAAAAAAAAGTGTACCAACATAATTATTGAAATGGTTAAAAAAAAAAAAAAAAAAAATGTTGCTTTTTGTAGTTTATACCTATTGAGATTGGGGAGAGCAACTGCAGTTTTCATTCTTTCTGTAAAGTTATGTTTTTAGAATCTTTCTCCAATTAAGGAGCACCTCAATTGATGAGTAATTAACCATTAAAATGAAAGTTAATGTATATGAACACTAAAAATGTCACATTAAGTATATATATATGATAAGTAGTCATCAATTATCAATTAAAAAATAATTATGCGTACCAGCATAATTATTGTAGTGGTCATTTTTTTTTCTCATTTTTTTTTAAATATTGCTTTTTGTAGTTTAAAGCTATTTATTCATGAATTTTACAGATATATCAAAATGTGGGATCTGGAAACAAACTTCACACAGCTTTTATATCAATCATATTTGATTTTATAAGTACATGTATCCCTGTGATGAGAGTTGTAACTGGGAACTTTATCAATGGAAAATTAAAACTGAATAGATTTTTCAGTCCTCACTTTCTTGAGAATATTGTCACAAAAAATTGAGAATAGTCTTAGCCTGCCGTTCAGCATGTTCAGTTGTACATAATTAAAATTTTAAAATATAATGTAGTAGTTGTTAAATTCAGTTGAATTTTGAATAATTAGCTCCCAACTTAAATCAAATGTTTTGATTTAGAAGGTGCAGATCTCATTGGTCCAAATTGTCTCTATGATGAATTCTTGACTAAGGAAATGAAATAACAATAAACAACAATTAGTTTCATTATTGTCAGCCTTTCTATATGTTCTAGCTGTTCTTTTGCTCATTCTTTGTATGTAGACTATCAAAAGATACCCCCTAAAAATTGGAACAATGGCCGTCTTTTCCCTTCAGAGCTCTTCAGCTCTTTGATTTCTTCTATTTTGCTGATTTTCTCCCCCTCAATTTAAAGGCACGAATGGCAATACCATCAATCGTATCATGATTCATCACAAAAATGTCAATAAAAACTTTAGGATAGACAAACAGGTAAGGTAGGGAATCCTATCTTTTAATTTGGCCTAATTAAGAGGAGGCTAAGGATACTGATAATATGACTTTGCATGACTTGTTTACCAATAATAATAATATATGTTAAGGTATTTTGAATATATCTTTAAAACCAAATAACCTTTAACTTATTCACTAGTTTTCATAGAGAACACTTACTGGTCATGCTGGTACAACATAAAATACTGCTTGAGTACAGAAACAAAATGTGAAAATAAGACATTTCATACTACAGCATTTAGACCTTATGAATAAAAGGCTTGTGTATATTGTTGAAGACTGTATGTTGCCCTCAGGATGTCGTTTGATAATATTTGTAGATGGGCTGCTGTCTCATTGATACATATTCGTCTCTTATTATTCAAAGAAAAAATGTAGAATTTTACCAAACAATTTGCAAATAAATTATAACATAGTAGTAATTTAATTATACTGTTTGTAAACATTAATTTGATACATGTACTGGAATGAGAATTATTATTACTCTATTTTTTTAACAGCCTGAACCTGTACCAGAGCCAGAACCAGAACCAGAAAGTGAAGAAAGTGATTTAGGTAGATAATAGTTTACAATTAAACATGTACACCTGTAACTCTTTCACAAAAAACTTGTTACTCAAAGTTTTTGTAAAATGTTCCTCAAATCTGATTTTTTTTGTTAAAGTGCTTCTATGTTAATAAAAAAGCTTATTCCTAATTCCCAAAACACCTTTCAAGACACAAATGTGAGGCAATAATTTCATATTTTGGCTCAACTAAACACTTATTTCTTAAACACTTACTTATCCAGATAAAAATGTAGAGGACAAGATTTTGTGTTCCTGTGACCAATCTCTTATGTTTAAGGTTTTCAGCGAGAATAGTATATATCAGTTCATATTCAAATATTCTACATAAAAAACAATCCTGCATGGAAAAGCAACACACACCTATGTTATTATCAGGACAGTAAGGTAACAGCAAGATTTGATATCTGCCTTTTACTGACCAGAGAGAAAGTTGTAGGGAAAATTACTTGAAATCAAGATTAGGCTTAGAAATCAAACGGTTGTTGTTTATCATCTAGTGACAAAGTATTAATATGTATAACAAATGACTTTCCTCAAATGCAGTGTTGGCAGTTTTATTCATATGGTTAGTACACACACAGCTGTAAAAAAAGTGTCTTAGATTGAAATGACATCAAGGATAATAATTCACCACCAAGCTGAAAATATTGTATACTGTAAACCAACTTGTTTTTATGATCTATTTATTTGCACAACTTTGATAAGTAGGAAAATAACATGCATGTGTTTAAACTTGGATCTTTCGTAATATGAATACATCAAGGCAATGTGAAATTGTGAAATTAAATTGCCACCAGTTGGTTTGAACATTTTAAATCTGTGAAAATATGTTGGATGACAGCATGTTGCTGTTTTTATGTGATTTAAAAAGAAATATTAGAAAATACACTTTAAAATTTGCTCCTTTAGAATTGGACGAGGCAGATGTGATTACTGATGATGATGAGGAATTACCTGAGTATGCTGATGCCAGTCTGGAAGTCACTGAAGAAATGTTAGATTCAGCTGACGAGAAAAGGAGTGCTGCTATGTCAGCCATGTCTGAAGGTAAGTGTCACTATATTGTCAAGTTATAGGGATATTAAGCCTGTACTTCAGTCATGTTGATATCAGTGTAGAGAAAGTAAGATTCAGCTGATGAGAAAAGGAGTGCTGCTATTTCAGCCACGTCTGAAGATTAGTTTCACTATATTGTCAAGTTATAGGGATATTAAGCCTGTACTTCAGTCATGTTGATATCAGTGAAGGAAAAGTTAGATTCAGCTGATGAGAAAAGAAGTGCTGCTATGTCAGCCATGTCTGAAGGTTAATTTCACTATATTGTCAAGTTATAGGGATATTAAGCCTGTACTTCAGTCATGTTGATATCAGTGTAAAGAAAGTTAGATTCAGCTGATGAGAAAAGGAGTGCTGCTATGTCATCCATGTCTGAAGATTAGTTTCACCATATTGTCAAGTTATAGGGAGATTAAGCCTGTACTTCAATTGTGTTGATATCAGTGAAGGAAAAGTTAGATTCAGCTGATGAGAAAAGAAGTGCTGCTATGTCAGCCATGTCTGAAGGTTAGTTTCACTATATTGTCAAGTTATAGGGAGATTAAGCCTGTACTTCAGTCATGTTGATATGAGTGAAGAGAATGTTAGATTCAGCTGACAAGAAGAGGAGTGCTGCTATGTCAGCCATGTCTGAAGGTTAGTTTCACTATATTGTCAAGTTATAGGGAGATTAAGCCTGTACTTCAGTCATGTTGATATCAGTGAAGAGAAAGTTAGATTCAACTGACGAGAAAAGAAGTGCTGCTATGTCAGCCATGTCTGGAGGTTAGTTTCATTATATTGTCAAGTTATAGGGAGATTAAGCCTGTACTTCAGTCATGTTGATATCAATGAAGAGAAAGTTAGATTCAGCTGACGAGAAGAGGAGTGCTACTATGTCAGCCATGTCTGAAGGTTAGTTTCACTATATTGTCAAGTTATAGGGAATTTAAGCCTGTACTTCAGTTGTGTTGATATAAGTGAAGGGAAAGTTAGATTCAGCTGACGAGAAGAGGAGTGCTGCTATGTCAGCCATGTCTGAAGGTTAGTTTCACCATGTTGTCAAGTTATGGGGAGATTAAACCTGTACTTCAGTCATGTTGATATCAGTGAAGAGAAAGTTCGATTCGGCTGGCTAGAAGAGGAGTGCTGCTATGTCAGCCATGTCTAAAAGTTATTTTCACAATCTTTTCATATATTCAACAAAATTTATGACCATACTTCAGTGGTGTTGAGATTAGTGTCTTTTCAGCAGTTTTGTCATTTGTAAGAATTAAACAGCGATATGATTATTCAGACTGGTTATCTCACTGCCTGATTAGATTTTTCATTGTGTACTTGCATTAAAATCTCATTATTTCAAGTACAAATGTGTAATAAGATATTTTTGAAATATATAAAATAATAAAACATTTGCACAATGTTGTTATTTCTTGCATTAATGTCTTGTTATTTTTTTGTTATTTTGTCTTGATTACAGGAAACTTGGAAGAGGCTGTGAAAATATTTACAGAGGCTATCAAGGTCAACCCAATGTCTGCTTTATTGTATGCAAAGAGAGGAAGGTATGTTGTCATTCAAGTCAACAGTTGTATTTTATAAATGTATAACTTTGTTAATTTTTATAAAAGCAGGGCTTTGAATAAATAAAGGCAACAGTAGTATACTGTGTTCAAAAGTTTTAAATCAATTGAAAGAAAAAAATCTGGGTTCCAAACTAAAACCTAGGTAAAGACATCAACTATAAGAGGAAAAAAACAGAAATACTGAAAAAACAAACACGAACATACATAGTTACAGACTATTTGATATACAACTGACATATTCCTGACTTGATACAGGACATTTTAAGAAAAAAAATGTGGGTTGAACATGGTTTTATGGCAGGCAAAACCACCCATTTATATGGCAATATGCTAAAATGACAACACTACATGACAGGAATACAGTACAAACAAAAGCAAAAACACTCAACACAGAGAAACGCATAAATAAATAATATATAAGTACATTTCAACATGGAGATCACAGAAAAACTATGGACAACAGCACAGACCACAACAAACAGTGACATATTTATGTGACATATGAAATTCATACAATTATGTGAAACAAAACAAAAGATTTACAATTATTTTCATAATACTAGTCTAAATAATTATTGAAATTGCGTTAACCCGTTTGAAAGTTAAAAAATTCAATCTGTTTTCATATGCAAAATCATTTCAAAAAACTTAATTACAAAACCATAGAAAATCAATTAATATATTTATCATATTGTGCTTGTTAATTATTGAAATACCAAACAGCTAATTGTCTGTATTGATTAGAATTACTGTCATAAAATGTACTGCCCTGACATTTAATAGTAACCAAAGTTTTATGCTTGATCAGAAGAACTTAATATCTATTCTTTATGTTGTCTCTTTTTGCAGTGCTTTTATCAAATTGAAGAAATTGAATAAAGCTATACATGATTGTGATAAAGCCATTGAACTGAATCCAGATTCTGCTCAAGGATACAAATGGAGGGGAATGGCAAAAAAGTAAGTGATGCTTTGGTATGGATACAAGTGGAATGGGAGTTTTACAATACATTGCCATCAAAACAATTTTAAAACAATAACAAACTATTGAGGAAAAAATACGTACTTCAGATTTGTTTGTTAAAATACTGTGGATCCATTATTTTTCGTTGGATACCAATTTTCGTGGCTTTCGTTGATACTGGTGAACCACGAATTCAAATGTTCAACGAATTACAAATTTTCAATAGGCTTTGTATGCACAGATTGGGAAAAGCACGAAATCAAATATCCACGAAAATGCAAGTTTTCCTCAATCCACGAAAATAAATGAATTCACAGTAGGCAGAATGGTATTGTTGGCCTTAACAGCAACAATGCTAAATAGAAAACTCTGTTGAAGAGCCATCCCAGAAAATGTGGGTTGTATACAAGATTGTGAGTTTTTCATTTTGTCCTCAGGAAAAGATGGCAATGACAAACTTATGAGGATATGAATAAACCAGTTAAATTGATAAAAGGATATTATTGTCAGAACGTTGATACAATGTAGGAGTCTATAATTGTTTGAATTACAAATAGAAAACAAATTCAGAGTTTTTGTAAAGTGGGGGTTTGAAGGTTTTGACCACCAAATTTTACAAAGGACCAACATAATACAATAGAAATAATAGTCAGGACCAACAGATTACAATAGGAATAATAGTCAGGACCAGCAGATTACAATAGAAATAATAGTCAGGACCAGCAGATTACAATAGAAATAATAGTCAGGACCAGCTGATTTTCTTGAAGGATCCCCAGGATTATTTTTTTTATGAGAACTGAAACATTTCACCTCCTAATCACTACAATTTTATTTTTTAGGAAATTAGGACAATGGGAGGATGCCTACCATGATCTTACAATGGCCTGTAAACTGGATTATGATGACACTGCTAATGAGTTGTTACATGATGTTACACCAAATGTACGTTTTATTTTACAGTGATTTTAAACATTTCATTTATGATTTGTTGATTTTACCGGTAGTTGATTTTCTACATCTTCACCAAAGTTTTGTTAATTTAATTTGTTCAGATTTAAAAAAAAAAAATCACTGCTTTTGAATGTAGTCAGAAAGATTGGAAAGAATGAAACATGATGAATTCAAAGAACTCTATTTACAAAATCTTTGTCTTATACTCAGTAATATTTTATAGACAGGTTTAAACGTGAAAACATATAGTAGTTCTACTGTCAGCATATAAAAGATATAAGAGACAAGATTCATTAACGTCTATGTATAATTCAACTTAATAATCTAGGCAAAGAAAATAATTGAACACAAAAGGAAATATGAGAGAAAGAAGCAAGAAAAAGAATTGAATGCCAGAAAAGAAAGAATCAGGAAAGCAAAAGAAGATTATGAAAAACAAAGACAGGTATATATATTTTGAGGCCTTTTATAGCTTTCTATGCAGTGTAAACAAAGACAGGTATATATATTTTGAGAACTTTTATAGCTTTCTATGCAGTGTAAACAGACAGGTATATATATATATATTGAGGACTTTTATAGCTTTCTATGCAGTGTAAACAAAGACAGGTATATATATTTTGAGGACTTTTATAGTTTTCTATGCAGTGTAAACAAAGACAGGTATATATATTTTGAGGACTTTTATAGCTTTCTATGCAGTGTAAACAAAGACAGGTATATATATTTTGAGGACTTTTATAGTTTTCTATGCAGTGTAAACAAAGACAGGTATATATATTTTGAGGACTTTTATAGCTTTCTATGCAGTGTAAACAAAGACAGGTATATATATTTTGAGGACTTTTATAGCTTTCTATGCAGTGTAAACAAAGACAGTTATATATATTTTGTGGACTTTTATAGCTTTCTATGCAGTGTAAGTTTTGTTCATTCATGAAGTCCATACAGTGATCTGTAGTATTTGATTTCTATTTCATTTGATCTCATAAGGAGTCATCATACCTCATTTTCTTAATTTTTTTTACATGTAAGTTATCAATGGAGAAATTTTAAAAAAGAAACTAAATTATTTATACAAATTTTTGCTGTATTGATAACAAGAAAGTCATTAAAAGATCTTGAGGATAGGTAAACAAGGATCTTTGATAATATCATTAAACATCAACATTGCCACCTTTGTCATTATTTGATTTGGGTTTGCTGTTCAATTTGGACATTCTATCCCCATCCTTGTATATATGGCTATATTGCAATCACACTTTTCGTCTATCCATTCCTGTGTATGATAAGCAAATATTTTTGTCAGATCTTTCAGACTCCCAACTTCTGTTTTCAAATACTCTGAATTATGATTGGGAATATGCTGAGCATGAAAACATGTACAACTTTTTGTTTTCCTATGAGATTCAAAAGACTTATAAAATTGATAATTTGTGCAAATAATGGTAGCCTGGGTCAGAAATATGTGTCCAGTTTGGGCAACATGTCAGATCATATAGTATATAGGGTTAACTAGTTCCTTCTCATTTAAAGAGTTGCGATTTTGCTTTGCTAATATTCAATATTTAGGATACATGACAACGGTATTACAGGGTTGACTATAAGTTGAAAAGGTTTGACAAAGTTTCCATGGTCGTCAGTTTCATTAGACCAACAAAAAAATTGTTGACAGGTTTAGCAATATTAAATATATGATGTTACGGGTCAATGTGTCTTGTTTTTAGTTTTCAATGATGAAAGTCCCCCCTCTCTGCATGCTTATGATTTGAATTTATATCTACACTTTTGTGAAGAAAAAAAATAATAAATGGAGAAATATGGCAACTAAATTGTTATAGAACGAGAATCTACATTTAAAAATGTTTATCCCTTTTTGGGTGCATGTTAACTTCAGGCCTTTTCTTCAGATTGAATTTTAGAAAATGTATAAGTATATAAGGTGCAATAGTTTTTGAAAAAGAAGTTTTAAATCTTTTTAATCTGATATTTTTATGTGATCAACTATTAAACTTATTTTCAGCAAAGACATTTATCTTTTTTTTTTATTTAATATATCAAGAATTTATTTTTCGTTATATCATTTATAATTCAATCTTTATTTCAGGAAAGCAGCACTGGATCATCTGGAGGATTCCCAGGTGGTTTCCCAGGGGGATTTCCTGGTAAGTACAGAATGCATTGAACCTGAAAAATTCAGAGTAATTTTGGTGTTGAGTAGCAGGGGAATGATGAGGCTGCTCTCAGTTTTACTTTTAAGGAAGGTTTATGAAAACATTGTATTATAGCAGCCATGTTTTCTCATTACACAATAAATCAAGACCAAAAAAATATCCTGAGAATAAAAAATCAATTACATTTACATATTTAATGCAGAGTTTCACAAAATAGTCTTTAAAGGCATATGATACCAGTCTACACAAATGAATTTTATTTTTACAGGACATTCGGTCTGGTAAACAACCTACCTTTACCAGACCGAATGAAATTTTTCCAGTCCAATTTTTTTTACATCTAAAACTAAACATGTATATTATTTGACAAAATGCAACAAACTTATGACTTGTTGTGCACTACTCTTCTTCAAAATGCAAAAAAAACCAAAATCATGTGACAAGAGGGTATATTGTTAGGAAAATTGTGCACAATTGCTTGAATGCAAAGAAAAATATGGTCACATTTTATTTGATTTTGACATGTTTGTGAACTAAACATAATTTAGAGTTTCTGTATAAAATATTATTTCCTGTTTCTTTATATCTTTTGGTTTTCAATTCTAGTGTTTATATTTCATAGCTGAGTTTTGTGACCTGCTGCAAATCAGCCATACCGGTAATGGGTTCATGACTTCTGAATTTGACAAGTGTCCGTGAAAAATAAGCTGTACATGATATTTAACCCCCATAACAATAACCAAAAATAGCAAGAAAAGTACATTGGGACCTTCATGACAGCTTTTGGTCATTCTCGACTAAAAGGTTGGGGGGGGGGGGGTGTTATACTTTTGATCACGCTTCACTGTACGGGTTACACACGGTTTGTGATGGTGAAAGTTCCTCCATCGTTCAATTTTCATCCATGGAGATCCCTGTTGTTACAAATCATTATGGGATTGAAACTGTACCATATGCCCGTGAAGCACACTAGTATTTGCAAAATCAAATGATTTCTTTCATTATGCTGGAGTGTTTTTATGTCAGTATTTTGTTACTAATCACTATTGCCTTAACTTTACCATATTGTCTTTTCAGGAGGTATGGGAGGTATGCCAGGTGGTATGGGAGGTATGCCAGGTGGTATGGGAGGCATGCCAGGTGGTATGGGAGGCATGCCTGGTGGCATGGGAGGTATGCCCGGTGGTATGGGAGGTATGCCCGGTGGTATGGGAGGCATGCCCGGTGGCATGGGAGGCATGCCTGGTGGTATGGGAGGAGGTATGCCTGGAGCAGGAGCAGGCGCTGGAGGTGGAGGTGGAATGCCAGATTTATCCAAGCTACTCAGTGATCCAGAAATTCTTTCTGCATTCCAGGTTAAAATTTTATTATTATAAAAAAGAAGATGTGGTATAATTGTCAATGAGAAAACTCTCTACAAGAGTCCAAAATGATACAGAAATTAACAACTATAGGTCACCATATGGCCTTCAACAATGAGCAAAGCCCATACAGCATAGTCAGCTATAAAAGGCCCTGAAATGACAATGTAAAACAATTCAAAGGAGAAAACTAACGGCATAATTTATTTACAAAATATGAACAAAAAACAATTATGTAATACATAAATAAACGACAACCACTGAATTTTAGGCTTCTGACTTGGGACTGTCACAAACATGGAGAATGTGGCATGGTTAAACATGTTAGCGGGATCCCAACTCTTCCCTAACATGGGACAGTGGTGTAAAATTTAATGTAGGTTGACAAATGAAGATACGATAAGATATTAAAATAAAATTAATCATTTCCCCTATTAAATTCTCCAGGTACACATAATTTGGTGACACATATTTTCCATAGATCAATTTATGGCCTTGGCTATTTACCTTATCATCTCTTACCTTAAAAGCTCACTTTTTTATGCCCCACCTACGATAGTAGAGGGGCATTATGTTTTCTGGTCTGTGCGTCCGTTCGTCTGTCCGTCTGTCTGTCTGTCAGTATGTTTGTCCGTCCATCTGTCCCGCTTCAGGTTAAAGTTTTTGGTCAAGGTAGTTTTTGATGCAGTTGAAGTCCAATCAACTTGAAACTTAGTACACATGTTCCTTGTGATATGATCTTTCTAATTTTAAAGCCAAATTAAACTTTTGACCCCAATTTCACAGTCCACTGAACATAGAAAATGAAAGTGCATGTTTCAGGTTAAATTTTTTGGTCAAGGTAGTTTTTGATGAAGTTGAAGTCCAATCAACTTGAAACTTAGTACACATGTTCCCTATGATGTTATCTTTCTAATTTTTATGCCTAATTATATTTTTTATCCAATTTCACGGTCCATTGAACATGGAAAATGATAGTGTGAGTGGGGCATCCGTGTACTTTGGACACATTCTTGTTTTGTCATTTGTTTATTTTTGACAAAAGATAGCCTTTCTCATCACTTGTCGTAAGTTGTCAGTTGTTAATTACATTTTACAAAATTACTCTACTTTGAAACTATAGGGCAAATAAGAACCAAATTTGACCACACTTCCTATTTCTCAAGAGCTATTGTTTTTCATTTATTTTATTGGTAGATTAAGCCTTCTTATTTCTCCAGAGCTATTGTTCTTACTTTATTTTATTGGTAGATTAAGCCTTCCTATTTCTCAAGAGCTATTGTTCTTACTTTATTTTAGTGGTAGATTTAGGTATACTTTGTAAGGCCAACTAAAATTAATTAGTAGATTTTCATCCAAATTTTTGAAAAAAATGGGGCGGGTGGGAGGATTTTATTTTTTAAATTTTATTTCATATGAAACCTTCTTGTCACGTGTTATTCATATATGCAAGTGTAATAATAAGCTTATATCATGTAAATACATCCATAATGTATCGTGTATAAGACAATAACAATCAAAACCAAGGAGTAACCAAAGACTCATAAAACTAAAAGACATTTACATCAACAGTTACAAATAATAAGTAGGAAACAACACGAACTCCACTAAAAACCCGGAGTGAAATCAGGTGCTCCGGAAGGGTAAGCTTTCCTGCACCGTATATGGAACCCATCATGTTATTTCTTTGTTCAGTTCGGTAATAATGGAAGGTTGTTATGATTGAGGAAGAATATCACTGAGATATGATTTCTGACACTCTTTTGTCATAATGGCCAATCAGCTCATGATGGCGACCATAAAATTACTTGAGTAATGACCTTAATTTGATTGATTCATAGCCCTGACTTAGCAACTTTTGAGAAAGCAGCATTCCTTGTTCAACAAAATTAAGGTACTTTTAGCTAGCTCTAGAGTAACGTAACAATTGAGACACATATACTCCATATGCTGATGCCGCTTTTTCAAATTCGTAAATATATATATCTAATTGGCAACCACTGTTCTACATGTAATTGCCACTTTAGAAACCTATTTTATAGTAAACAACAGAAATGTGGAGAAATGCTCTCTTACGTTGGACTATCTATATCAAATGAATTTTGCTTTCTAAGCAATGTTTTATTTTTGTCCTAATAAAATGAAACAAAGGCATTGGTATGCAACACGAGCACGATAAGTACGGAATAAAATGAAAACTCAAACAGTGTTGAAATAATAGGGTTGGTCCTTAATATGCAAGATGCAATTATAATTACAATGTAGAACATAAAGTTGTTTAATGACTCTATCGTGGGTATTGGGACAGAGGATGTTTGCTGTTAATTTTCTACAAAAAACGAAAAGCATGGATAAATCTAAATCTTAGAGCTTGCTATAAATTAATAAATTAAAAATGTGCCGTATGTTTGTCGATTTTCTAAACTCAAAATACGGTCACCAATCTATAAAGTTCATGCTTGTGTCAATTTCTGTATTCCAGTCAAACGTGTTCCACGATTCTTACGCTTTTGGGTTTCATTCACAGTCCAAATTTCTTGACACAAAGTCATTGTATAAATAAAAGAAATCCAAGGTGTTTTTCTCACAAACATTTGTGTCATTTGTGACATACTTTGCGATTTGCGTTCTTGGACACACTTGGTATTACTCGTAACCCGAATATTTCACGCCCTTCTCGTAATCAATCTCTATTCTCGGTAAATGATGTTGCCATCATATATCAGCAGAATATATCGACTTAATCATTCAGTAAGAATTCTCTAAGAAATACATGAAATACGAAAACCGAAATTAGAAAAAGGAAGTTTCACATGAAACGAAATTATCGACGGTTACCGATAACGGAAATGAACAAAATACGGAAATCGTAATTTTTTCAAAAATAAAAAAAATCGAGGCGGGAAGATTTCAGAGGGGCGGGCGGGGATGAAAATCTATCAATTAATTTTAATTGGCCTAAACAAGGACATGTTACACTTTCAATATATGTCATGCAAAAGGTATGTTTTTTTTTTTATTTCAGGATCCTGAAGTGTCTGCAGCATTTCAAGACATCAGTACAAATCCAGCTAACATTTCTAAATATCAAAATAACCCTAAGGTTCAGACACTAATTAACAAAATGGCTGGAAAGTTTGGTCAACCACCACCAGAGTAATTTACACTGTAAGTTCAATACAAAACATTGACACATTTTATTGGTTTATGATTAAAGTTATCTATCAATGTGAAAACTATCCAAATATCTAAAAAGTTTTCCATTCCCCATTTCCATTCTCAATTTTATTGACTTCAACAACTACATATTAAAATCTACCATTGATGACAGAAAAATTAAAATAATAATATGTGGTGTTTTTGCCAAGAAGATAACCTCTTATCAAAGACCAAAAGAAGTTATGCTTGATGTTCAGTAGTATATATAGAATAATAATACATTGTCTCAAAATTATTTTATTTGTACAAGGCTAGAACGGGAGGCTTTGCTCTAAATAATTTTAAACAGTTTTTTTTTATTCTACATGTAGTTGAGTAGTAAAATGTTTGATAAATATTATGAACATTTGCTAGTTTACAAAAAATAAAGAGTTGTCCCCCCTTACCAAGAGATTTAGCTAAGATCAACTATTTGATACACAACTTGTTTGAGGTTGAATATCTAACTTGATGATCAGTCAGATACAGGTTTTTATAATATTTACAGACATGACCTGGTTATATTTTTATCATTAGACATTACTTATCTCTGAAATACTGATTAAATGATTAAATTTGGACCACACCATTTAATAGATTAATTGATAAATGGTTGCTTTATGTCTAGTTGAAAACATTTCATAACCATACTGTGGATTCATTTATTTTCATGAATACCAATTCCCTGGATTAAGGAAAATTTGTCAAGGATATATGATTTTAAGGTTTTGCTAAATCCTGCCTACAAACCTATGGAAAATTCATACTTCATTAAACATATAAATTGAGGGTTAACGTATACACACAAAATCCACACAAAAGGTGTCCAACAAATAATAGTAAATCCACAGTAAGTCATTTGGAAGACTCTGTAAATTGGACTAATGAATTTTAAAACAACAATGTCTATTAGAATCAAGTTTGTATCTTGTCTTTTTCTTACAATATGTATAATACATTTATTTGTCTACCTTGCAATATATTTTATTATGTTTCTGTTTCAGGTAAAACGACACTATTATCACATCATCTTCTGAATGAAAGAGTTTAGAACTATAAATTGACCTTTATGCTAAGTACAGATTTGTGTATGATTTTTGTTTTACTGTTTTGTTAATGTTTATGTTAGATTTTCATAGAAAAAATGCATCAAAATTGATTTTCTATTTGTAATAACTGTTCCTGAATAGCCAATGAAATGGCAAGTTAATACTGGAACTGTGGAGATTTTCAACCTTTATGTTACACCAAATTGTTTTTCATCCTTGCATCAAGCTGTGAATATACCTTTATCTTAGTTTATATTTTCTTGTTTAAAATTATTTTAAAGGTAGGTGAAAAGCATTCATCTGTACCATTTTTTGTTGACCAAAAATTAAAAAAAGAACAAATAAGGTTTCATATTCTTGTGCCATAACAGTATAAATAGTGTTAGAGGTTGTTAAAAAAAACCGAGTTTTACAGCATTGTTATCAGTTAGTGCATTACATTTTTCAATTAATACAGATGTTGTATAACCAATTTTCAAGTTATGATGAGTTTATTTCTTTCATTCAATATTCTTCAGACATGTCTGACATGAAATCATGTTTTCATAAAGTGTTTAAACTGGAAAATATAACCATGTGTTTTTCATAATTTACAGCTATTGATAAGATTACTCAAATTGCCATTTATGCTGCTGAATATTCTTTTAATATATTATATTTATTGGGTTTTTATTTCACTAATCAGAAAATGAATGTTAAAGCATTAAAAAACAAATATTAGAAAAGCATTTTACTGAGCAAATAATCTCATCATAGATACCAGATATCATCTGTTCATAAGAATTTGGTGTCCACTACAAAGTTATCCTTTATAAAAGTAGCTAATGCTATGGTACTGGAATAATTAAAATGATCAAATTTTACTTATAAATTTAAGTATGTTTTAAAAACTAAGGATGCAAATCATCTGAAAAAGATGGCTTGTTGTTATGGTTCTTCAGACTTGTTTTACCTGTAACCCTTTTTGGTTTTGATGCATAGAAATGTTATTATATTTATTTATTTTTATTTCCAAATTTAAGTTCTACTACAAATCTACTAAAGGTTATTCCAGACATGTGTGTTGTGAAAACTGAAATGCATTTTTTTCTTTTGTGTATCATTCATTTTGTTTTGTACCAACACATTTTTCTTAGAATAGATTAACTCATGATAAGATTTGTTACACAAGTCTTATTTAGTGCTTTACATAAGGTGTCTTATAACTTCAATCGTCAAATGATAAATTGCGCATTTTGTATATTTATGTAGAACAATTTATTGCATGCACACATGTAAGGTTTTGGTATTCTTAATAAAATATCAAATATTGATTTTTTAAATAAACAACTGATATATACTACAAATCTCTTCTTTACCCCAACAGTAAGAAAACATTGTACTGATAACATGTTATGGACCCGTCGTTAACATTTCAATTGTTTACATAACAACATGTTGTATAAGTATCCTGAAGTTAATCTAGCAAAAAGCTGGTATATTTTATTACATGAGTTGAATATTCAAAGTTCTTTCAATATTCTACAGATGAGTCTGACATGAAATCATGTTTTCATAAACTGGTAAGACTGTAAAATATTACCATGTTTTTTCTCTTCTGCAGAGTATTTGAACAATGATTTCTCTCTTTTACTCTCTTTGCAATGATGTGTTCTTTGAATGAGGATGTGGGGGGATGGGTGTACAAGAATTTGCCCCATAGTTGGTAATGAGGTGCAAAAAGAGTAAATTTTGAAGATTTTTCATCCTAATTCTAACCTGGAAGACAAAGAGATGCTGATAGATGTTTTCATTTGTAGTCTGCATGTAGAGTTGACCCAAGTGAACACATTAACCACAACAGTTCTTAGGTTTGAGCGAAACTGATCTGGGTACAGCAATCTATAGAAGGTCATTTGGACCAAAAAAGATTTCAATTATCGAATTTCGTATTCAAGTTCAAAAAGAGTAAATTTTGAAGATTTTTCATCCTAATTCTAACCTGGAAGACAAAGAGATGCTGATAGATGTTTTCATTTGTAGTCTGCATGTAGAGTCGACCCAAGTGAACACATTATCCACAACAGTTCTTAGGTTTGAGCGAAACTGATCTGGGTACAGCAATCTAAAGAAGGTCATTTGAACCAAAAAAGATTTCAATTATCGAATTTCGTATTCAAGTTCAAACTGAACAATAAAACTGATAGAATGACAATAAATAGTGTAAGATTGAGGTCACATGAACACACTACGAAATATATGACATAAAGTTGACCTCCAAAAGTATGAAGAGCCATTGGAGACAAGAAGCAGTATTTTGGGTCCAGCCGTAATATTATTGCCCCAGTATGGTAAGGGTTAACACTGATAACTATGTGTACATGTGGAGAAAATAATGCAACTTAATTTGAATGGTTAACTTACGAATTCATTGATATATAGGTGTAATTAAAAAGATATATATTTAGGACTGGTTTTGTGATTAATACCAGTTTTGAGAAGCTTGGATCTCAAGAAATTTAAAAATAAGACATATTCGTTTCTGCAAATACCTCCTGAGAATTATACATCTACACAGCAGTCTTACTTTGCAATGATTTGCATTAAGTAAATTGATTCTTTTGTAATTTTTAATGAACATTGACCGCCATGCTAAAGTATATATTGGATATGTTGTATTTAAGAATTTCCAATCATCCAGTATTTAATCATTAATTTCTTAAGTTTCCAAATTCAGCTTTGTGTGTCCCATGCTACACATCCTTTTATAGACTCTCTTTAAACTTTTACTTATATTGTGTTCTTGGGTCATGTCTATCATTTTCAACATGGTTTATTTATTGTAACATTATAATTATACAACCAAATAACTCAATGTATTTGAATCTGAGTTTTGACAAACCGTGCATGTCTGTTGAACTTCATATGATAAAAGTGATAAGTAACCGCTGTGTAGTCATGTCTGTTGAACTTCATATGATAAAAGTGATAAGTAACCGCTGTGTAGTCATTCCAACAGACTCTTGATTTCTGTACAAATAATGTTTAGAAGGCATCTGAAACATGGCATTCAAATTTAACCCTTCAACATGCTTTCTAAATGAATTAAAAATTTCTGCTTGATTTAAAGTTGTCCACTTTGAATTAGAAAAAAACTACATATGATTGAAGAAGTTTTAATTGAAATTATTTACATTGCCACCTTAGGTAATATCTCCGTTTGAGTTGACAGCTGTAAACTTGAGTCTATCATTTTCTTTTGAGAAAACCACCGATTTAGATGATCTTCAGCAGTGCTATCAAATAATTCTTCTGGTACACTGAAAGAGAATACATTGAAACTTTCAGCGGAATTCAATTGTGTTTTATTCTCCTTCTGTATATGTATTGTTCTTGTAACTTTTAAACATCTTAATGGTATCATAGAGAGGCAGTTTTCTTCGGTTTCTCTTTCAAACCAATATGTAAAGGGATAACCTAGAAGTATCCCAAACATAGTTGTCAGATTCATGTCCGTTACATCTATATCAAACATGGATATATTATCCAAGCTAAATGGCAGTAGTTTTATAGATTGTAATAATTCTTCAAATAATAGTTTCCTTTTTATTGTCTGTGGCTTTGCAAGACCCGACGAAACATCTGTTGGAATGTACAATGATTCCAAGTTTGTGCACTGCTGTAAAACTTGTATACATCTAGGGTTTATGACCAACAGATCTGTCCCCATCTGGTAAATATTAAGTATTGTCTTGACACATCCAGTTCTCTTCAAATCTTCAACAAAATGATGAAAGGATGAAGCTTTAATCCCAAAATCTAAGAGATAAGAAGGTTTAATTGCTTGATCAAGAGCAGTAACATTGTGAAGAAGCTCTGTCAAATGATGTCTCATCTTTCTTCCAAGATGTTGGTCTATTAAGGAATACCAATCTTTGTAAATATGTAAATCTAAAGCACAACTGGCCATCATTTCCTGAAAAACAAAATAAGAAATTTTAGTTATCATGTCTTTTCTTTAAGAAGAAGAAGACGGGATTTTATTTCCAATTATAGGCCACAAAGGGCATAAACATTACAACTTCAATAATTTTCATAGTACAATTTACACAATGATATAAAAAAAAATAGTTATGATATACTATCTATACTTAAAGAATATGTAGATAAAGAATCTATAATAATTTTTAAATATCTTAAGCATTTTAATGCAAGTGTGGTTGATATAGATAACAAACAAACAGCAAAAAAAGAAATAATATATGTATAGTACACAATAAGATGGATCAATTAAACATATAATAACTATCCAAAAAGAAAGTATAAATTAAGCATGTTTATGACTCATCCTGTGACAGCAGCAGATAGGAAAGTATTATGGTTTCCTTAAAGCAGCTGACACCAGGGGGTGATACCTTATGGACCATAGGTATGTTAAATGTGTGTAAATGTCTCGTTTCTTCCTGTTTCAAAAGCAAACAAGAAGCATCATAGGTAACTTGAATGATACCAGGGGACGATGTCTCAAAGATTTAAGAGCACATTTAAATAAATGGTGTATTTAGACATTTTGTTTTTAAATCGGCTAGTATGTTTGTGATATACAGAAGTATATATATATATGTGTGCAATCAAATATACATACACACATGCAACTGGTGGAAACGTTTAGAAAGTTTTGTGAATAATTTAAAATCATCTGTTAGTGTTCCATTCTGAATAACTAGATTCATTCCATGTTTGATTTGTTGAATAGTAGTTTTTATAGTATTGTTTGTCTCAAAACATATCGCAAATGAAGCTTGAAACAATATTCATGTGTTAGCCTTTATTTAAAGGCTAAGGAAAACGATATTACTGATTAAAATAAATGCACCTCAGTCTGACAAATAAGCTTCGGACCGACGGAAGATCAATGTTTTCATGGCTTTTAAACCAATATGTTATGTGACATTTCACAAAAATAATTTACACTTAAATGCGTTCCATGCTTTTAAAAGAGTCTTACTATTTTTGTTATAAATTGAAACTAAAAACTTTTAAAAGTTGTGAACTCTACAAATTAAAGTCACATTTTTATAAATTTACTGTTTGCAAAAGTATGAATTATTCTAAAAACTAAGGATTTTCTTAACCCAGTCATACCTTAGCCGTATTTGGCACAACTTTTTGAAACTTTAGGTCCTCAATGCTCTTCAACTTTGGCGTATTAAATTATTAGCCTGTATGGTACCTTTTGATAGATATTATTTTTGTGTCTCTCCGTATGTTCTCCCATTAATTTGTACTGTAGTACTGTCATGTAATGTCATTTTAATGTTATATTTAACATTGCCACAAAACCGGGTTCAACCCATCATTTCTTTCTTAAAATGTCCTGTACCAAGTCAGGAAAATTGTTATATTATACTTCGTTTCTGTGTGTGTTGCATTTTAGTGTTGTGTTTCTGTTGTGTCGTTGTTCTCCTCTTATATTTGATGTGTTTCCCTCAGTTTTAGTTTGTAACCCGGATTTGTTTTTTTCTCAATCGATTTATGAATTTTGAACAGCGGTATACTACTGTTGCCTTTATTTCTGTGTATTTAGTGACCTTCTGACACTCCAACAATTGCTCATTTTATCCATAGAAAAAATGAATATCTTTCGGAAGAATTAAAGCGATACAAAAATGTAAATTTATCTCACAGTAATTTGTGTCCACAATACCTCAATGGAACACTAAAATATGGTTTGAAATTTTGCACTGAGCCATTTGCATTAGTGATTCAAATCCCCCTTTTTTTTTTTTTTAATCTCGATCAAGAAATAACAAAAGGGACTTGCAAGATCGCACATTTGAAGTCAGCACAGAACAACAACGCAACTTTGCTAAAGAGACATGTACTGTCGAAATGCGCGTCTGGTGCAAGAAAATTAGTACCGTCAATTTTATTACTACCACTGGGTCGATTCCTCTGCTGGTGGACTATTAGTCCCCGAGGGTATCACCAGCCCAGTCCCCGAGGGTATCACCAGCCCAGTAGCCAGTATATATACTTCGGTACTGGCATGAAAATACGGATTTTTTATGTTATTAAAATTTCCTGTTACAAAATATTAGAAATTAAGGAATGAATCTCCCTCATGCAAAGCTCTGATTCCTTTCACGGATTTGGCTATACTTTTTGGACCTTTTGGATTATAGCTCTTCATCTTTTATATAAGCTTTGGATTTCAAATATTTTGGCCACGAGCATCACTGAAGAGACATGTATTGTCGAAATGCGCATCTGGTGCAAGAAAATTAGTACCGTCAATTTTATTTGCTGTTACGATATAAAAGAAAACAAAACTGAACAGAACAGTTACATTAATAAGTTTTTTGTGACAGCAATTTGTCGTGGTTTAAAGAAACATCCCTGACAAGATGCAGATGCAGTTGCAGCTATATTTGGCAAAACCTCTCGGCATTTTTTGGTCATCGATGCTTTTCAACTTCGTACTTTATTTGGACTTTAACTTTTTTTTTATTTTAGTGTCACTCATTATTCTTGTGGTATATATGATGAGTTGATTTGCATGTATTCTTCGCGACGAAGATTTTTTTTATGCATCCTGATCGTTTTACTTTTCTTGAAATAAATGACCTTTCCATACGATATTTTGACCTATGAATATATGAGCTACTCGTCATCGAACCTGTTGTCACAAAAGTTGTCGTGCTATCGTCAATTTATGGCAGTGCATTGTGTAACGGAAGATATTATTAATGGGTAAACAACCTAATATGTGATCATTCTTGATACTTTTACCATGACCTTGAAAATAAAGGCAGACTTGTTCATACTGGTCTGCTCACTTTTTCACTATTGGTTTCCCTTTTGTTTTTTTCCTTTTAACAATACAGACATCTGCCGTAATCCTCTTCCCAAACATTTCTTCTTTCGTTGCAAACCTCATCTATTAACCTTCGAAGTTATTTTCTTAGATGTGTATGCAGACTGTTGCTTCCCAGAATTTTCCATCCTTATCCATGGGTTAACCATTTTATCAAGTATACCATACTGTCATTTGGTGTTGAGAAATACATATTCAAAGCTTATCATATTTCTCCAATTAACTTCATTAGATATATCCTTCAATTTCATTGCATTTCATACATCGCAGTCAGCCTAAGTCACTGCTGAGACAAGAGTTTCTAATTCACATCTAGATCTTTTTCTCAAAGCTAGGCAGATTTCAACAAAAAAAAATTCTATTACTAATACCAACGCCAAATTCTTGAATACGTAGACAAATGCCACCATAGGATCAACCGCAGCTTATGATGTTTCGATTTCGCATACGAACGTTTTCTATCAGTCGTCTGACATTGATTTGTTATTAATTCGTTTTTACGCATTTTACAGAATATGCCTTTGGAATCGGTTATAGTACGGGTGGTGTCATGTTTACCCTGTCGACGTACATATTGTCATTCAAGAACCTTGACATGGGGGTTTTAATTACTAGTATGTCAACGTCGAGTCTTTTTCTAGAAAGATTGTTTGAATACTGGCCTCATATTGAGAGCTTGGCTTTCCCATATTTCGGTGTGAGCGTTTTAAAGAAGGTAAATCTAGAAAGGACCTTCAAACGCACATACTTTGTAAAGTGGTTTTTTTTTTATTATCTATAGCCCACTGTAGATACTACTGCAAGTTGATTGCTAGCCATCATGGGTATCATCAGCTCAGTAATCGGTGCACTAAGGTTCAAGATCCCTTGTGAAAATATGACATTAGATTGACTTGACAATTCTTTTAAGGTTGCTTAATTAACTCATTTTGTATTCGAGAGCTTGCAGCTGCTACTAAGACTTTGTAAAACGTCACCAGTGTCTTAGCAGAAAGTGTTATGTCAAAGAACGTCTCGTCCTTTTTCTAATAAAGTTTATCGGAAGATGGTCTGATACCAAGACATTGCTGATAAATATTCCATATCATCTTCAAACAATACACGATAGTATTGAAATATAGTTTCTAGGTATTAACCTTGTCTATCATCTATAGTGTTATAGATATTTGACGTGGCTCGGTACTTATATAACGACATCTCGTCATTGTCTTATTTTGCTATGGTCAATTGTTGTATTCTTGTCTTACGTTTTTGCTAATGTGCTTTGTCTATTTGCATTCTGTTTTTCTTTGTTGACATATGTGTTTGTTTTCATAGTGATTGCAATGTTGACTACTGGTAACCTATTTTTGACTTTTTTAACCTATTGTGTCGGTTTGTTTTGTTCACACACTCTGGTCAATATATTGGAATTTTATGCGACTGTAGGCGGTTTATCCAGCTATAAAATCAGGTTCAACCCTCCATTTTCTTGTAAGGCCCTGTACCACGTCAGGAATATGGCAAATCAAAAACTAGTAGTTCGTTTCTATGTATGTTGGCGTTTGTTTTTGATGCACTTCAGTGTTTCCGTTGTTTTCCTCATATTATAGTTAATGCTTAGTCCGTTTCTGTGTGTGTTACATTTTAATGTTTTGTCGTTGTTCTCCTCTTATATTTAATGCGTTTCCCTCAGTTTTAGTTTGTTACCCCGATTTTGTTTTTTGTCCATAGATTTACGAGTTTTGAACAGCGGTATACTTCTGTTGCCTTTATATATCCCCCGGATCTATTTTCTCTCAATCGATTGATGACTTTGAACAGCGGTATACTACTGATGCTTTTATTGTGATAACTGCTTACACTATGTTTTTGCGATTCTTTGATCACCAGACACTTTCTATCTAAGGCTTCACATTTTTCTGTCAGATTCCAACTGCTTCTTCGGCCATGTTTATTGCAATGTCTAGTACAATACTCGATATCATTCTTTCCTATTTCTAAACTAGGGTCTACATCATGGCACGTATCGATGGCTCGTTATAATCCCTCATTTTTTTTAGAGAGATATTAGTTCATACGTAAAGTGTTATCATTCTAACATGATTGCTGGCTTTGCCATGATTTTAAGTCGTGATATTATCCCTAGCAATTGTGATTTTTCTTTATTACAATGACATGTGACACATTTTCGTATGAGATGATATCGACGATCCGGTTTCGGTTCATGCTTAGGAATGTTGGAACAAATTTTAAAAAGAAATCCGATTTGAAATAAAAACCAACAATGCTTCGGAAAAACAGGATAACAATTAAAATGTTATATAGCCCTGCAAATTCAGTCATACCAAAGATTTCGCTTTTCACATATTTGAAATAATGGCAACAGTATACTTTACTTATGTTCAAATTTTATACTAGTTAATCGATTAAAAAAATCAATGTAACAATAAGAAATACCACCTCCTACAATACCATTAATTCTTATGTAGAAAGTGGTGGATTGAGCCTGGTTTAATAGGTAACTAAACCTCTCACTTGTATGACAGTCGCATCAAATTACATTATATTGACATCGAACGTATTTCTAAAACACCAACACAATTTTTTTATACTTTCTTCTTGCCATGAAAGTAAAAGACCTTTCTGACAATGAAGGATATTTCCAAGCTGTTAATAACAGTTTTTTATGAATGTGCAAACACGAAACGTAATAGCAAGGGCCTAAACGTCCAGGGTTGACCACCGGGCTTTTCTGAACTTCACAAAATTTCAAACATTTAACACAGATAGATGTCTTAATGCAGGTCCAGCAGTACAATAATATAGCCGTATAAGTTAGCTGTATAACAAGTTTGATTGATTATACCATTAATATACATGTATTGTGATTCAGGTTGATCAGGTGTCTTTGAGAAGTCGAAATTTACAAAAATTAGCAGTCAATTCATTTTTATGACTAATTCACTAGATTGTGTTCTAAACAGGTATCATGTTGTGACAACTTGCTTATACATTTATGAAGTCCTATGCGATTATCGGATATGTTTGAGATCGTTCTCTCGAGATTGTCCGTTCCTCAAGGATTCAAGCTCAATTTACAACACCACTCACATATAATTTCTTGTACGTCAGAAAGTTGAGGATAGGTTCGTACATCAAACCAACATTGTTCTTACGTCTGAGGTCTACTTTTATTAGTGAATTGCTGTTAAGCGTAATTGTGCAGTACATATAGAAATATGGAATAGGTAAAATCTCAAAAATACTTAACTCCAAGGGAAATTCAAAAGTCCCTGATCAAATGGCAAAATTAAAAGCTCTAACACATCACACGAATGGACAAGAACTTTCATATTCCTGACTTGGTACAGGAATTTTCTAAAGTAGAAAATGGTGGATTAAACATGGTTTTACCTTGGGTGGCACTTTTCTATCTGAAGATCGTAAAAAGGTCCATTGTAGAACAGAAAAAAAAATATATTTGCATCCTTGTTTAATTTCCGCCACAAATATGTAGCTTTCCCTTCACGTTAATGCTTTATTCCTCTGAACCATCCGCATTCATGGACGTAATTTCGCTTTCTCGTTATTTTAACCGAGTACTTTCATTAACTTTGGAGCCTATTCATTCATATACGCACAGAATGAAACAACACAGTCATGTGAAACTTGTTCAAAGTGAAAAGATGTATCAAACGATGAAGAGTTTAGGTAATAACACTTTCGAAAAAATGTGAATAGTGACAAAAAATTTAAATATTCATAATATAAACACCGTAACAAAGAGTTGCCATGAACATTATAGTTGTCCGTTAACATTCGTATATATATATATGCATTATCATCATTGTGAATACCTGTCAACATTTCAAAATGCCCATGTGTGTTTTAAGTCCAATATTGCTCTCATATGCATACAAAATCTTTTAAAGGGGTCTTCAAATCTATTTCAATGTTGTTTTTGTGTTTCTTCGTGCATTATTTATCCTACATCATGGTAAAACTGGTTGTTTTATTTTTAATTGTCGAAAAAATGCTCTTTCAAAATTTTCATTTTGGTGCCTCATGAGGGAAATCCCCCGCAAATAGTGACGAAGAAATGCATTTATCTCGACGTTAACAAAAAATGATTGATGTCATCTTTATCATATTGTTCCCGCCTCACCAGTTCCACACAATAACGTCCCCTACCATAAAAAAAAAATACCGACGTACGTCAGACAAGCTTTTTAAAAAGCTAGAACTATTGTTAGTTGACTTCACACGGCACAAATTTTGAAGATTCTCTTAATGATTCTATACATTATTCAGTATATTAAACACAGAATACTGATAATTACTTACCTTTTGCGACAAAACATTTACTGTTCAAAGAAGAAGTCTAAGAAAGTGGGTCATGGGTATATAGTATAAAATGTAAGCCGGCAGTGGACACATTTTCCGGAATTAAAATCTTTTAACCGTATTTTTTACCGCGCCGCGCCTGTTTGTGATAGTTTCTAAGTTAGGTAGTCATCATGATAAATCTGATTTTATGATTACCACATTAAAGTCAAAAATATATAAATTAATTTTATTTTATCTTATCGAAGAAGTAATCTTTTTGGTTAATTAAACACATAAAGTAAGTTCAAATATACAAGACTTTAAATATATTTCAGAGGATGACATAGGAAAACAAATAATGAATGTGTCACACAGTTGTTGATATCTATTTATTATTTATTCGTTTGTTTATTAGCTGTAGTTATCATAATTATTATTAATTTTATTATAGTTATATTCCAGTCTTTCAAAAATTCAAAAATTCAAACGTTTTTTTTAACTTGGTAATAAAGCGCTTTGTAACGTTCCTGATTTGATTATCCGTAAAAGGTAAAATTCTACATTAAACAGTAACAAATATGTTCAGTGATATAGGGCTACGTTATTAAAATATCAGTACGTGCTGCATCGAAGATGTGATTCACCCTAAATCCTAATTAGATTGACTGAAATCTAAACAACCTCCACCACGTCTGCCAGTAGGTTATTATTCAGACATTACACAATAAATTATTCTCAAGTACATCGATCAATCTTCACTTGAAAAAAATCTTTAAACTTCATTCATATCGTTTGAATGTGGACTACTCAATAATCCATGTTTTGTATAACGTAACTAATCTTGTAAACAAAAATACCCCTACGCATGAAAGATAATTTTTATGAACTCATTCGATAAGAAAAAGCTTGATATCACAGGGGCTTATTTAAAGGAATAGTTATTGTTGAAAAAAATATTCATATTTTTTTTACTGTTTTACTGTGCGTATAGCTGTTTGTTTTTTTTTTTTAAATATTATTCTAGCTACATTGGCTAGAGGTATAGGGGGGTTGAGATCTAACAAAACATGTTTAATCCGTCGCATTTTAGAGCCTGTCCAAACTCAGGAACCCGTCTAGCCTTTGTTTGTCTTGTATGTTTTTTTACTTTAATATTTTGGTTCATATGAAGATTTGTTTGACGTCCATTTTCGCTGTACTAGTACACATTATTGTTTAGGGGCCAGCTGAAGCCCGCCTCCGTGTGCGAGATTTTATCATTGTGTTGAAGTCCCGTTGGTGGCATTGGGCTGTTTTCTGCTCTTTGGACGGGTTGTCTCTTTCACACAATCCTCGTTTCCATTCTCAATGTTATTACATGTATTTTTAATAAATCACATCACATAAATAAAGTCAGGATGTTTTTGTTAGAAGTCTTGACAAACGCCATTTGAATATGTGAATACATTCAAACTGCTGACTTTAAACTAAAAACATTTTTTTACATGATTTAACATTTTTCATTCTTTTCATTTTATTTTTATTACTGCACTCAAATTATATATGCTACTCCTATTATGTTTTGTCATAGCGATTGGATGTGTTGTATAAAAAATCATAGAAAATATTTCAACAAAGAAGAAAGATTAATACACACTGCTAGAGTATCAAGTAATTTATTTACAAATGATTGTATTTATGGAAAGTCTGTTCAATACTGTTTGCAATTTCATCATTTTCAAATACGGTCACCATTAACTACTGTGATTTGTGGCATTGTATCTGTAAATGAGGATTCCATTGTTACAAAGTCCGAGTCGGGGAGCATTGAAGCAGAAGCTATCGATTCTGTGGAGCCATGCATCTGCCATGGTACTGATGTTTCGGCTACACTGAGATCGACGAACAGATCAACAAAATTCTCGTCTACTATTGAATTGCGTGCACTATCGTCTGTTCCATTGCCGTCTTTCTTATCTTTGTCTTTATTTTTCCACTCAGCGTTCTCTTTCATGTACTTTTCTAAAATGTTTTCTTTTGGTTTTTCTTTCTCCTTTTCTTTTTCCTTGTCTTCCTGCTTGGCATCTAAAATAGATTCACAGCTTTTTTTACGCTTCAATTCTGGACTTCCAATTTTTTCATCAGCAATATCACTAGTCTGGTCTTCATCGTCATTTTTCGGTTCTGGTTCGTCTTTTTCAATCACCAGATCACAAACTGGCCAATTTTGTTTAAATTCGCAAATAACTTCATCTATCTGCCCCTTAAAGCTCAAAGTCTTAAGGTTTAATTTTACAGATTTACGAGGTAAAATGTTTTTCAAAAGCATCGGAACAAACCCGCCAGCTAGTGTAGCTAGCGTTTGATTGGTTGATGAGATTTGATGCACGTTCCCAAATGCCATGACCACAATCATAACAAAGAATAAAAACACCACTATAATAAAAAATTTACCAGTTGCTCGAAGTAAATTTATATACACTGGTCCAGGAGCTCCATGTACCCTCACTTCACACAACTTTTTAAAAAGTCGAAGTGGTATTCTCGGAGTGTCAAATGAATCCAAAAACAATAAAAGATGGCCTATTCGCCATCTTGGTTCGGTTTTGTCAAACATAAATGCAGTTGGAATTCGATCAACTGCCTCAACCGGCTTCACAGTAAATCCAATGCTTTCTTGCATACTGGATGGCAAACTAGCAACCGTTTTAAGATCTTCTACTCGGTCCATGATATCATCTATAACGGCTTTATTGAACGTCAAATAACTTTCATAAACATTATTATAGCAATCATGCATATACACTAAGACTAACAATGCCATTGAAACGTATCGCAAAGTACTTCCAGCATTAACTATGATGCCCATCATGGTAAACGCCATTATTTCTACAAATATACCAGTTGCCTCTACAGCCAATAAAATAAATGAGTATAAACACGATACACAAAAAACACCTACTAAAATCTGAACCATAAATCTCCGAAGGTTATAAATTGTCCCGCTTCCCCATGTACAAGGAAATATATGTTCTTCATTTTCTGATATTGACATTAGCCGTTTATGAACCGTTTTGTCTATTTTCGTTATGTTCTTTTTTATTTTCTTAATTTTAACCACACTCGGTTTACGTGTTATCAATGGCGATTCGTCGTCCACATTTTGTTCTTTGTAGTCAATTTTATTTCTAGCATGATAGAAAAGTCTGTATGTTAAATAAATAGTCGGTAAGCAATAGACTGCAAAGATTAAAGAACATGCTGGCGCCATCACACATGTGTACACAGGTGCCGTTAATAAGGCGAGTAGACCCCAGTTTTTGAAGGGCCATAGTCCAATTCTAAGCAATACTTGAAGAACACTGGTTCTTTCAACATTAAGCATGTCTTGAAATGAGCATCGCGCGATTGATTTGACTTTTTCACTCACTCTCTTACTTGGAAGTGCGATGGAAACAAAAGCTAGAAAATAAAACACATAAGCAGCGATAAATATGCCATGTGTCGGTGATAAATGTTGAATAATATTTGTTCTGTAAAAGTCATAATATTCAGATAAACCTTGGGATTTTGAAAAATTACGTCGATTTAAAAGCTCCCCTTCTTCGAACTGATAATACAGAAATATTCTCATATAAAATGGAATAGGTATTAAAAATACCATAAGTACTCGGATAAAAGTCTGAGCGCACATGTGCCAAGTACATTTATGCTTAAACTGAGGTTCAAACTTGGCATACACACTACGGTCACAACATTCGTTAAATGGGTCCAAGGTTTTAACCTTACATCGCACTAGATTATCAAAAAGGGTTCTCAATAGACCCGTTGGAGGTTCGTTTTCTGGAATTACTCGTTTTCCTTTAACTTTTATTTTCAATTCTTGAATTTTGATTGGAATTACTTCATCCATGGGAAATTGCCCTAACACTTCTTGGAATTTGGTCCATTCTGATATATCTTGTATTGTTAATCTTGTTTTATATCGTACAGAAGTCTGAGCACTTTCGGTGACAAACAACTTCATTTTAAGTTCCTGTTGAAGTTTAACAACATACTGTGATGCCATGTAGGACACATCATACATATGACTCGGTATCATAAGCGGCCCAAATAAAAATACCATAACTTTTACAAGCGTTATGCAGACATATAACAAAGTTATCCAAGCGTCTTCTACTTGATCAGTACACAATAGCTGTCCGTTAGGTTCTAAATTACAACATCTATTTATAAACTTTCCATACCCGTGGTAATTTTTGACAACAGAGTTACATGCAAACACAACTCTCATTGTATGAGATTCATATTCAATCTGAGAACTAGTTTTCTTAGTTACATAAAAGTCATTGAGTATTAGCTCTCGTAATAAGTCCCCCCTTTCATCAACTGTTATGTTACCGAAGCAACCAAACGGGTTGTCTTGCAGTAGAACTTCTGAAGGTTCTACACCAATAGTTAATATTGTCATTGAAAGAACATCATAATGAAACGATAGCATGAGTAAAGTGCGTCCATGCTGAGTTCTAGTTCGATGCCACCGCCAAAGTTTATAATTCTCTCCCGTATTATGATATAAAGGATCTTGAGAATAGTTCTTCATTTTGAAATAAAATTCATTCAATGTTATTCCAGGATTATCCATATATTTAGCAAAGCTCTCATCAACAGGCTTCAGTTCACAGTTTCTTTTGGGTGCATCGAATGCGTATGAAGTTGACAAAAGTCCAAGTAAGCATAGCAAAACTGATTTGTCTTCTATCATCTTTATATCTGAAAAAAAATAATAATTCAAAATGGTTGATTGCCCTGTGGTATGTGGTAATCGTTCGTTATCATTTTTTTTTAAATTATTTTATTATATGGATATTACTAAGTATGCCACTTTAGCACTTATCCTACATACCTTTTTATCATTTAAAGATAAAAACTGACCGACTTTTTAATCTTAACTGCTGTATGAATATATAAGAAACAACAGTATAGATTACCGATTTTCAAAAATACGTATAAATACGATTTAAATACACAAATCAAAAGAAACATCTGAGGGAACCACATGAAGTCCGACTTACTGCCTCGACAAAGAAAATTTCCCTTGTTATATGGATGCTTCAGCCGCAGTAACCTGACAATTAAAAATATCATATACTGCGTAATACCAATATCAATGCGCAAGACTCTTGTTTCTGGGAAAACACTCGAGGCTGAAAGGGTTAGGAAGCCTTTAACATTTAATGTATATTAACTTCGAGATATTGTATTACTGTATAGCTACTACTAGTATATATACGGCATGCGTCCTAAAAACTAACTGTTATACAGAAAGCAAAGGACGTGGATGTAAGCAATCGTATAGGTCATTGTAAGGCTTGTAACAACTAGCTTCCTGCTTGCTGGCAATTATAGCACATCTCCTTCATTTTATATCAAAATCAATAAACCAAAATAGAATAGTCAAACATGTCTAAGGTCAAGTTTGCTTTAGTTTTAGTAGAAACAAATAATTGATAAATTGAGAGTTTATAGTTATTTGAAATATCTGATTTAATCGTTCTGTGAATGGGTTGATATAACACCAAATAATTGTCACGTTTTTCCTGGTATCCTTTTGCTCCTTTTAATTTGCAATTAGACATTGTTTTAACATGTAAAAGTTGACCGATATAAATATGAATTTTATAAACATTTATGTTTTATGTAATTACTTTGAAGTCATAATGCGATGTCAGTTAGTGTAGTTAATGGCCATGGTCATAAAATTATGTTCGAGAAAGTCTTCACCTCTCGTTATTCATTGCCGTATTTTGTTGGGACGTACATGGGGCATGTGTGGTGGTTTACAAAATGATTCCATTTGGAGCCGATTTATTGTTAAATATTTATTTTTTAAAAAGAAGCAAAATACAAAAAAGAAAACAAAAAAGGAGACAATGACAGAGTGTTGGCATGTTACATTAAACTTGACCATTTTATGAAATTTTTAATAAAAAATCAGACAGAATGAGAAATCGATTTATAACGTTTCTTAGAAACACAAAGACGAAATATATAATTAAAATTCTTACACCTTCTTGTATGAAAATCACCTCGTGGTTGTAAATCAATTTACTGACAAAATATACAAACATAAATATCTTACCTTAAACCGGGAGTTACCTCGTGCAAATATTTCAGTAGTTTGATAGAATTTATCAGCTTAAGTGTAACTATCAACGGACTTCTTTACATTTCATTAAACATGTTAATAAACTGAGAAACAGGTAACCATATTTCTCAAGATTGGCAGTGTGAATCAAACTTTATTAAATATCAAAAAGAGATAAATCCACTCATTTATGAAGTTAAAAACTAATTTAAATAAGTCTATCGTAAACTTAAAAACTCTATGTCATAGAGCAAGCTCCGTATTTCAGATTTTAATCTATATTCAATCAAGTCATTTCTATCCTTTTGAAAAATGATTTACTTCAATATTCCCCTGTGTGTTATATCTTTATATGCGTAATCCGTGTAATTCATAACTTGTAAATTGTCCTCCGTACCAAAAGTGTTATTTTTATTGGTAAATTGATAAACAGTTGGTGTCTTAACCGAGTCACATGTTAGACGGTTGTTACTCCTCAAGACCTCTCCGATTGGGATGATAAATATACATCAAAGTGGTCTGGATGGAATAGAATGACACCAAGTTGACTTATATACAGAGGAATGTTTGCTCAACGTTTCAGGAGACTCGACGAGGCGAAGCAACATACGAAGAGAGTTTTTCTTGTTTGAGAATCACATGTTTCTGTTGTAGAGTTGTTATAGTAAAATTATGAATTGCCAAAGACAAAATTTGAATATAACATTTGTGTGCATGGTTTGTGCTCTTTTGAAGAAAACCATTTTCTTGAACTAAAGCCGTGTACACTAGAAGTTAGTTCAGGCAGACGACTACCGTCACGTGATAAATCTCTCAGACTATAAATATAAGAAAGATCTGTTATTCAGTCACTCAGATCTAAAAAGTGTGTAAAACCCAAATGACAATGTTTCAATCTTTGCCACCCAACAGCATTTTTTTAAAGTAAAGCTTACATTATTTTAATTCATTTCTTATTAAGCAGGAGTGACACCTAATTTTTCACTTAAACTGCTTTAGCTTACTGTAGTGATCTAAACTGATTTTCAAACAAGCTTAAAATTGTTTATGAAAAATCTAATAGTTTTATTGTTAAATCCTAAACAGAATATCGGATTTGTCAACTTACCATACATATACTTGTCCGTGATTAAACAAGAAAAATTTGAAGTACCCTTTTTAACACATTGTATTAGACTAAAATATAACAGGTCTTAACTTATGTGAATAGTGTTTTGATTATTTATACACATTTATTTAAAGAATGTACTGGTAGCAGTTGTCTATTTAATGGAATTATCTTTATGTAAGGAAATATTTAATATTTGAAACAATATTTATACTTCTAGCCAGTGCTTTACACAAAGGCTATAGGGATTTTGATTAAACTTTAATTTTGGTTTATAGAATAAAATCATTTCATTTAACATTATTAATTAGCTATCAAAAATGCGAAAAATGTATGCTACCATATTCGAAAACTATGACACTAAAAGTTTATGGTATTGCACAATTTGTCGCTATGGTTGATTGGAAAATATAAAAGGGTATGAAGTGCATGAAACAACTAGAAAACCTCCGAAGCCTAGAAACGTCTTGTTGGTGTTCTTTATTAACGATGGTTGGCGAAAGGTCTACTGTGAGGAATAAAGAGTAAAACATCTTATTACACGATTCAAACGATCTCCAGATTCGGGTATCAAAAATTAGCTCTTTTGCATTCAACAATAGTTGCTACAAATGTCCTAGAACAAATATTATGCAGGGTATAATTGATCTCATTACCGATGAAATTGTCACCTACAATATTTTTTTTATCTTTTTTCTCCCAAAAAGCATTTTTATTCATTATAAATTTAGACAAATCATCTTCGGTACCCAACGGTTACGATCCAGTACCCTCCTGTGAGGAGGAGGGACTGGATCGTAACCCTTGGCTAGCGGAGATGAGACAAACAGACTATCGCAGGTTTAGTCAAGGCATTTGTTTGAAACTGGGCACATGGTAAAGTAAAATAAAATAACATAAAGATAAATAAATAGCAATCTTAGTGTTGTGTTTATTCCAAAACTATTACATAGCATTTTTGTTTATAATTTATCATATGGTAAAAGCAGTATATAGAGTGATCTGTTTTAGCTCTAGGCAAAAGTGAATAGATCCGTCAAACATCTGAAAAATATGAAGTTAAAGTGCTTACCTACGTTATTGTAATTAAGCTACAGGTAAATATGCATGTTATTTAATAGATGGCTCAGAAGTCTCATACTTGTGCCAGACACGTGGACTTGCTGTACATGCGTATATCATCAAATTCAGTGTTAAAACCAATGATACGTGAGAAATGATCCTTTCGTCGAAGTATTGCCTCCTTTTTTTCAAAATTCCGATCGGTTATAAGGCATCTCACAGGGCAAGGATTTAAATGTGCATTGGCGTATAACTTTATCTATGAGAAATTTTATTCGACCATAATAGGTTGAAATATGATGGTCATAAAATTTGACAAGTATTTGATGATGTTTTGAATAAGAGATAACCACCCTATAGAATGTCATTTTTTCTTTGTAAATAAAGAGAGAAAGTATATCTATAATGCTTTAAACGTTTTGTACTTGTCATCCTATTACTTCACAGTTATTCAGCACATCAATCTATTTCTATTCAAAGTTGACACGGTCTGAATGACTGAAATATGAAGACAAGGTTCATGGATAATTTTTGTCATGTGTCATAATCTTTACGCCTGGTAATATTAAGGTATCTTTATTTTGGTCGCGATTTCCAATAAGAATTTAGAATTTTAATTAAAAAAAGGGGGATGTATAACATTTTTTTTTATTCTTAGATCCAGTTAACATAACAAAAAAAAACAAGAGGATGTTTTGCCCTATCAGGGGTGGATGGATCCAGCCATTTTAAAAAGGGGGGGTTCCTAACCCAGTACAAAGGGGGGGTTCCAATTACATGTCCGCATTCAAATGCATTGATCGTCCAAAAAAAAGGGGGGTTCCAACCCCCGGAACCCCCCCCCCTTCTGGATCCGCGCCTGCCTATACATTCTGTTAAGCTGTATCAACATGCTTAAAGAGGTCGAATATTAGTATATCGTCCTCAAATGTTGGAACGGTTTACGCTGTATCAAGGATCTTGCTCAAATTAAGTGAAAAACAGTTAAACAAGAAAATAAAAAATAAAAAAGAGTATGTAGAGTATACAAAATAAATAAGGTTTACATACATTCTTATGAATTAAAGTCAGTTGTGAATTAAACATTTTTTTTTAGAGGAAAGCAAGTGCCAGAATTATCCTGTAAAATATTTTGATATACATGTACACGGGATCAAGGGTGGGTCCAGTCATTTTCAAAAGGGGGTCTCAACACAGGATAAACCAGGGGGAGAGTCCCAACCCAGGATAAAGGATGGGTTCCAACTTCATGTCCACATTTAAATGCATTGATCGTCCCAAAAAATGGGGGGTCAAAAGTAAAATCACAAAAATACTGAACTTAGAGGAAAATCAATTCGGAAAGTCCATAATCACATGGCAATATCAAATAACAAAACGCATCAAAAACGAATGGACAAGAACTGTCATATTCCTGACTTGGTACAGGCATTTTCAAATGTAGAAAATGGTGGATTAAACCTGGTTTTATAGCGCTAACCCTCTCACTTTGATGACAGTCTCATCAATTTCCGTTATATTTACATTGATGCGTTAACTAAACAGACACAATAAATAAAATAGTCAGAATATGGGTACATCAGTCATCATCGTATAACAATTTTAAAAGGAACAATTTAACAGAAGACAAACCCTCTAATTCCCCCTGGAACCGCCACTGAGGATAAATCCATCTGCAGGGGCGGATCCAGCTATTTTAAAAAGGGGGGGGGGTGTCCTAACCCAGGACAAAGGGGGGGTTCCAATTACATGTCCCCATTCAAATGCATTGATCGTCCAAAAAAAAGGGGGGGGGTTCCAACCCCCGGAACCCCCCCCCCCCTTCTGGATCCGCGCCTGATCTGTACGAATAAGAGAAAATGGATATATACGTTCACGAGACAACAATTAAACGACAAAAGTACCCAAAAGAGCTCAACCTACAATAATCCACGAAAAACAGGTGTGTCTATATATTATATTTTAAATCGCCCTAAGTAAAAAAAGTTACCATTGAAAAAATTCCAATAGAGACAATCTTAGATCTGCAATCACCGTTAATTGTACATATATATATATATAATAATGAATCGATGAAATCTTTTGGTTTGACGACTTATAGTTATCAAATTTGAAAAAACCCATATATTATATCAAACCATTAATCATCTAGTTTTTCTCTAACGTACCAGACCCAGTAAGTTACTAAGATTTAACAGATATTAAGAACTAAACAAACATGAAATACGTGATATTTGTGCAAAGTACATTGTCAACATGTTATTTTTAAAATTCATTTGTTTTAATACAATAATTAAACTTCTTACATGACACACAAAAGAAAACAACTTTTGTTAAGTTCAATTTTCAATAATAGGATATTTGATCTCCATCTTAGCCAATATATTATTACGTTCTGAAACCAGCTTAGAACCAGTTTACAAGTTCTGTCGCCACACATTTAGTGCATTACGTACAGGAAAAAAATATTAACCCTCTAAACCAAATATTTTCTTCTTGAAACGTTTTGTCCTCTTTGAAAATATATCAATTAGTAAGCTATCTTACCTTATTGCAACTAAAAAAGTTAACTATGAACTGTAGCACACCATCGAACAAACTGACTAAATATTACCAATAGAGTGGAATATCAACTCCATATATATAAGATAAAAAAGTTTTGGTTGAGAAGGTACGTAACGATTTCTTTCACCTATCAGGTAGACACCTTTGATAGATCTTTTTATTTACGATGACTGCTTGATAAACCCTGTCTTCATTTGTTTGCACATGCTTAAAGAAAGAAAACAAAGAGGTAGAGCCAATTTGCCGGCGATTTGTTTCATTCGATTAGATAGGTAAATCATGCTTTAAATAGCCCGATAGATGTTAATTATAGTACATGAAAATACGTCACATCATTTATTTTCATACCTTGAACAGGTATTCCTACAAAGACAAGGCCAAGGCTATTGATTTTTTAATATTGATTTTATTTTATTATTAACATCCTTTATGCAAGGTGCCATACCACGTAACATGCCAAGGAGCCAAATAACATGGAACAAATTCAAATCTTGATTTTCTCATTCTAAATATCTGTATATATGTAATTTTCCTGGTCTTTTAAGGTTTTATCGCCTATAAGATAAGATAAGATACTACATGTATATATTTTAACCCGAGAACATTTTACCGTCAGTTGGTCATAGATCACCCTGTGTTACTTACACATGTTATATTGCCTTTTCTGTCATTTTAACAAATCGGACCTTCGTTGTGATACAGATGCAACAGCTTCTTGATGTTTTACCTTCAATCACGATTTGTAGTGTAATTGATTGTTCTGTTGTGTTGTTTTATTTTCTGATGACTTAGGTACCGGTGTAGGGACGGTGGTAAATATATCAGTACTAGTATCTAAACAGTTTGTAAATTGGCGACAACTTTGTTGTTGACTGCATTTGTTACATATAATACCATGTTCAAAAAAGGTTTCGAAAAATAGTTTGTGTTGTTTTGAAACTTGTATACAATGGCCTTATTTTAAGTTATGTGTATATAACACCCGCAACATGTAGGTTTCATTGCTATAGAATTAATTCTCGTGTTATTGGTTATGTACAGGCCCCTACATCAGTTTGACGGCAGTTGGTCCTTGAATATATGTAATAAATGTAACCACATGGATAGAAAGTAAGTCAAGAGTATGGATAGTCTAGGAATGCACACAATAAGCAATACATTATTTTTTTCTTTGATACATGTAAAATGATAAACTAGTAAACTATATAGTCAAAATGAACCAGAATGACTCTATGAATTAAGCAAACATCCGAAAAAATATGATAGAAACATTAAAATTTAATATAACAACACAAAAATGCAAATATTCTGAGCGAGATTCGAACCCTTTCTTTCAAACTATCATTTATTAGTAGTTCTGTGCTCTACTAATGGAGCTACGGCGATGCTTATAAATATCTCTCTTATTAAGCAGCTATATCGGTACAATTTATCGATGTTACAATTTTTTCTTTAAAAAGTTGTTTTTCATGTAATAAGGACACTCTAAACCAATTTCATTTTTGAGGGAACAAGTAGTATGAATAACAACAGTCATAAAAAGCATAACTTTTTTTGGTTTAAAATGTCCTTCTGAGGGGATTCCCTGTTTTTCTCACCTAAAAACACCTGAAAATCCGCATATTGAACTTTCATCCTTTTTTAGGGTCAAATTAACTTTTGATCACACATGTCATAATATATGTAAATCGAGATATTGATCAAAAAGCATTTTTATTTTTTGTTTTTATAGTAAATTTTATTCTTTCGGCACTTTTTGAAATTGGCCCTTCTGTGAAAAAAATCATCGGCAAATTGGCCCTACCTCTTTGACTTAATAGAATTTGTGGATACCTTCAACATTAGTTCGTCTTTCACCCGACAAAATTAATAAAGATATAAACATAAAAGCAGTTATTAAACATCGAAAAAAAGTAATGGACTTTAATCTTTATTGAGCTATTAAAAGTATTAGTAATGTAACGAGTGGTTTTCATTTACGAATGACTCCCAGCAAAGTTTAATAAATATAACGACCACAAAATTACCGTCTTGTTGTTTAAAAAAATCAATTTTGTCCAGTGTAATCAGTACCTTACTATAGATATTAATATCATATTCATTTCAAAATTGCAAACACTCACACAACCACTGACCCACTCTATAATTTGTTTATATACCATAACATATATATACATGCATTTAAGTTTAAATTGGCTGGAACGTGTCCGATAGTTTAACACCCTATTTTGTAAACCCCCTTTAATCCTTACAAAAAAAAATTGAAGAAAAAAGGGGCTAAATCTGATACAAAATGAGTCAAATTCTCCGGTATTTCTTTTTTTATCCTGTTCCTAGTTAGCAACCTCTAGACCTTGTTATTCTTGTGTGTGTGTTTTGTTTAAATTTAATTTTTGGTTCATTAATTGTTGTATATTTAAGAGTTTAGTGTGTCGTCCATTTCGCTGAAGTAGTTTTTTTTTGCGCGAGCCGAGAAGCCGGCTCGGGTGCGTTGAAGAAACATGGCATGATGGCGTTGAGCTGTTTTCTGCTATAGTATATGGTCGGGATGTTGTCTATTTGACACATTCGCCGTGTCGATTCTCTATTCTATGTTAAAGCTGGTTTTGATCTATTCTAAATAAATGAAATGTTTTGGTATTTTTTCAAGTCTTTTAAAAACGTTTCTGATATTTCTCAGTATATATATTGTATGCCTATTATACAACATTGGATTCAGACTTCTATTACAAAACGCGATGTTGATGGCAGACTTTCGGGAAAGTCTTTGTTGAAATCATCCCAAGTTTGTCTAAAGTCGGGGAGATTAAGATCATAGCGATCGTTGAAGGTTACTTATGTATCGTAATATAACTTCTCTGTCTGGGCTGGACAATCAGCAAAAATGCATCTATTTATTAGGCTGTGAAGACAATCAGATCCTTAATGCTGTTTAGAAATTTATCAGTCTATATGAGTTAACTCTATTTTTTTTTCGTGTAACTACATGTATATTATATACTATTAACCAAAGGCTTTAGTACAGTTTAATTGTATCGTGATTGTGTATTTAAATTTTGTGTATCTATGCTGAGTCAATTCCTTTTCTAATACATACATTCTATGTATGCCCCATGTGGACCCTTACTTTGTAATGAAACATGTTCTTGTTCTGCTTCTAACTGCGACTTAGTGTTTATATGATTAGACTATGTACTGTTGTGTATTGTAGTTTTTTTAGAGATTTTTTGCGTACAATATATTTTCGTTTCTAAGTGTCTAATTGTGTTTCATTGGTTTAAGCTAAAAACGAAAAAAATATTCTTTTACTTTGATAATCGAGTGTGTAACATATTTGAAACAGTCACCGTAACAGAGTTGTGTCAGAAAACGGTTCCAGAGATTAGCAGTTTCCCGTTCTTTCAGTTCAAAGATAATTTCATACTACAAGAAAGTATTTTCAAACAATTCAGTCATTAGGGGTATACTGAATTATTTTTGTTAACTGAATAGCAAATTAAGGAATCATATGTACCCTTTTACGGGCAAACCAGGGACTTTCTATGCTAACTTAAGTTTATTTTACAAGAAAACATATGATGCAAGTAAAAAAAAAGAATAAATGTGTAAGGTGACTAATGTATGCCTCTATTACACGATCATGTTTTCAGTAAAATTATAACATATTTGAGAGCAGAATTTAACAGTATTTGTCGTTGCTGTTAGACATTCCATCAGAAAAAGAATTTCAGCTTTAAAAAAAATTACAAATTATTTATTACGATATATATAATTTATGAGCACTATAATTAGCAATGGCGGGAGGTGTTTTTTAGTTTCAAAATATTTTACAGCATTTAGATAAGTCTCTGTTTTAAATAAGTAGTACTTTACACTTTTTGGCACTAGCATTTTATAATTGACTATCTTTTCAATATTGCATATTGAAACACCTTTTTTTTTTATTAAATGGGTGTCTTTCGTCATCTTGGATTGTAAAAAACGGAGAACCTAACTGTCCAGATTATCTATCATAATCAAGTAAGCAAAATTTGATGCAGAAATGCCAGATATTTAAGGTGAAGTTCCATTCAAAAGAACCAATTATAAGAATATTTTTAGAAATGTAGATTTTTTTTTAAATGTTTTAAAATGGGACATTTTAAGGGGTGGTAACTCTAAAACAGTTCACTTTCTGAAGATGTCTACATGGAATTTTTATATTTTGTATTTAAGGCAGTAAAAACAGCACGGTGACCCTATCTTTTCTTTTGATATTCTTAAAGAATTGTCTTAAAGCTATCTTTTCCTAAATTATTTTCCAATTCTATCATTTTGTTTAGTTTCTAATCACAAAATGGTGTTTTTTTTGTATACAAAATGTGTCATTTTGTCACAACCTGTAGCTTGAGAAAATGTGCGGTGACCTGTCATTTTTATTGTATTTTTGAACGTATTTCGATAAATACTACGTTTTGGTAAATTATGAACAAATTCTATCATTTTTATTTTAGACTCCCATACGAGCTCCCATACCACCCATTTTCAGTAAGATATCCGTTTTTCCAGAGATGTGTCCGATATGATTTTTTCTTTTAAGTAGTTTGTATGTGAAATGAACTATGATTGGTTTATGATTCAATGATTTATCCAATGAAAGGAGTTTAGACATTATAACTGATTGTAAACTGGTAAAAGTTTTTGGACCAAGATTGAACTGACAAAAAGACCGTATAGAACATCATGGGCTAAAAGAACATTGCCCGCAGTTTACTAATTTACTTAAAAATCTAAGGTAGAGACCAGGGAAACATAACATTAACAAATGCTATCATAAATTGAAACGTATAATACAATACAAAGAAAGTTTTAGCAGACGATTTTTTTCAAGCATCCACCCCCTTTCCTTCACATTGTCTTTAAAGTTATACAGTAATTTATTTTGGAATTATTGAATTAATAACACAGAGAAGTCAAACAAAACAGGAAAATTGTTAATAAAATTCAATTTAAGAAAAAGAGATGTGCACTGCCTGCCTGAGAGTGAGAACTGCTGAAAAGGGGGAGGGGTTGATCGATCGATCAGACTAACTGTTCCTGTTATTGTTAAATTTCTGTTTCATTCAATTGGTAACCTCATGCAGGGGTTGTTTTATATAATATTAAATAATTCAAAAAGGAATTGTTATATACACCCAACTTTGAACTCGGGAGAATTGTTATAATCTGCATGCCTTTAATTTTAGTATTAATGATAAATAGCAAATGTGATCAGCAAGACAAGGGGTTGAAGTCATAAAACTTTGCTTTATAGTGCTTGGAGTACAAAAATCATGCTCAAAACATGAAATCAAGCATTTTGATTGGTTGAATTTGGAGTGTGAGTACAAAAAAACTGGTGACTACAAAGATATACGATAATGGCAAATTTTGCTGAAATTGTTAGTATTCTATTCATAGGACAGATAGTCTGGAAAGCTTTTTTGTAGTTTGTGAAAAACTGTAAACAGAAAAAATAATCTGCAATATCAACAAATGTTTTTTTTGTCATGAATTTTCTTCTAGTCGGATTCAGTCTGACATGTTTGAGATGTCCATTGTTGAAGATATACATGTACATAAAGCTAGACGAGGGACACTAGAGTCTTTCATACTAGACTACCTGTAGTTACATGTATATCAGAGAAGATCCAATTTTTACAAATATATAATGTGAGGACTTATACCATATGTTAAGTATACATGCATTTGCATTATTTTTTTGACATTAGTATGTACATGACGTACTAGCTACAGTCAATAAAATAATTTTGTTTTGCAGCTTTTTAATTTTGCATATACATATATGATGTTGATACAATGTTCACATTAATGATATTGTCTCTACAAACATGACAGGATGATAAGTCCTTCTCTTTTATCTTTCAGATAAAGTTTACAAAATGAATAACTATGAAAGGTTTGGAGAAGACCAAACATCAAATGCTCATACTTCTGTTGATCTTCAGGCTGTAGATGAAACATCATCTGATATTAAAGATGTCCACATTAAAGTTGACAAAGACCAGGATGACATAGGAACCTTGAAAATATACTCCACAGAAACAAAACAAGGTGTTGAATATATTGATGATCCATCAGCCAAACAACAGCTTTCCCTCAGTCAGTAAGAATTTCATTGTCTATATTATAATTTGTACATTTTTGCATTTTTGTAGGGTAATAGTTTTTGTAAATTTTATGGATTATGGCCCTAGGTGAACCATAAATTTAAATGTTCAACAAATTTTCTATACACTTTAATATAACTTTTATAAATAAATAATAATTGCTGCAGATCTTGTTTCCTATCATAAGTTACATGTATGGTGTTATATTTAAAAATCATTACCGACCTCTATAAAGAGAATAACAGAAAAACTGGTTTGATTGTTATGTAAATGTAACTAATTTTGTTTTGTATATTTGTAGATCATTACAGGCCTCTGTAAAAAGAGTGATAGAACATCCTGTGTTCCGTATAGTGTTGATGTTACTGATATTATTGGACTTCACCTTGGTTATTATAGACTTAGCTGGTTCTGAGTGTAGCAGTGATGATACTTTAGAGAATATATCACATGTTATCATCAGTCTCTTCCTCCTGGAAGTCTTTGCCAGATTGTTTTATGAAGGGTAAGAAATTCTTAGATAATTCATATGCAATGTAGCACCACATATATAGACATTCAAACAGATATATATATTATATAATCCTAACAATTTTTCTTCTTGTAGGTATAAACATATGTATTGGAATTGTTCATTGGTGGAATAATTTATGTTTTGTCCTGTTTCTATGTTAAAAATGTGACTTGTAATAACTCTCTAACAGCTTATCAAGTAGTGGTACAAATTTCATATAATTACTTCATAGTAATTGTGGGCCTCATTCTAATTACTGTTTAATTTCTATTATCTATTATCCCATAGCAATTGCAGACTCTGTTATTCTTACAAATGTATAAACTACATAAATATATAAATTTTGTCAATGCAGGAGTTGTAGCATTCATTGAAATAGAAATACACCTGACAGACTCACAACATGTTTTTACTGTGGATTTATTACTGATTTCCTGGTTTTCTTATTTTAGTGCAAGCCACAATCTAATATAAAAAAATAATAGTTATACCCCTGCTTTGAAAAAAAGGGGGGTATACTGTTTTACCTCTGTCTGTCCTTCCGTCAGTCCATCAGTCCGTCCGTCCGTCTGTCCGTCCGTCCGTCCCATGAATATTTTTCGTCACATTTTTCTCAGGAACTACACTACCAGGATTTCTGAAATTTGGTTTCAGGCTTGATATAAGTCAACTATACTGTGTGATGCGTTTTCAGATTCATCACTCGACAACTTCCTGTTTACCGAACACTTGTATCATTTTTACACCTGATAGCCAAGTTGAAAATTTTTCGTCACATTTTTCTCAGGAACTGCACTACCAGGATTTCTGATATTTGGTTTCAGACTTGATATAAGTCAGCTTTACCGTGTGATGCGTTTTCAGATTCATCACTCGACAACTTCCTGTTTACCGAACACTACTATCATTTTACACATGATGGCCAAGTTGAAAATTTGGTTTCAGGGTTTATATAAGTCAGCTATACTGTGTGATGCATTTTCAGATTCATCACTCGGCAACTTCTTGTTTACCGAACACTTACTTTTTTTTACACTATTAACATTATCCACTTGCGGTGGGGGTATCATCAGTGAGCAGTAGCTCACAGTTACACTTGTTTTTCCTCTATCCACAAAAGTTGTCAATTACAATAAATAACTCCACAGCATCATGCAAAGTTGTGCACCACTTTTTATTTTTATTTTAGCTCACCTCAGTCAAAGTGTAGCTTAATTTTCCCATCACTTGGCATCTGTTGTACATCAAATTGTTGTCTTGAAAGTGAATGGATGGAGAGAAACCTTTGATAGCAAAAATTATCAGCAATACAATATCTACAATGTATAAATAACTCATAGGTTGCAAATCGTCAGACACTTACTACAGCATTATTAGCTCTCAAATCTGAATTCTTAATTGCTGCAGTCTTCACGATGAACTTTTTGGTCTACAGGCACAGAAGTCAATTTTTTGAAAAATTTAGTTAGATTCTGTTGGCCTGTAGAAATAATTTTTGCAGGCCCAAGAGCAATTTTACAAGCCTGGGCTGCTGGGCCTGTGGTTCAGTGTGAAAACTGTTGCTGGTGTAAAAATTTATGAAAATTGACATTCCATGATTATGTCTTCATCTTTATCTGCGCCTCGCACAAATGGCCGATGTGAGCTATTGCTTTCACTTGGCATCCTCTTTGCCCATTGTTTTTGTGTGTCATTTTTACACCATGATGACCTTGAGGGCATTCCAATGTATTGTTGCCGATGAGATTTCTACTTACGTAACTTTCGTGTTTGACTGGTAACCGAACTATATACAAGGACATTATCAAGTGCAAAATTACATTCTGTATCGCTTGTTATGAATTCATTTCTTCAATGAATACTGAATACTCATAAAAATATTTTTGTTTTGAATATAAATTAGTTATATGAAAATGTTTTGTCATTAGAAATATATATATATGTAAGTAAAAAATCATTGATAATATCTATACTCATGTACAGAAAAAAGGTGAATAAGATATGGGTTTATAATGTCTTTGATGCTTAAAATATTAAAGATACTTGGAAACAGCAAAATTGCGGCAATATGATTCAACGTTTTGCGGAAAATATGAATGCTTGCTCAAATCCAATCTGTTAGAAAAATCAAATTATTACAGAAGAGTGTCCACCATGCACTTGCACTGCACTATTATTAGAATAGTAGAAGAGAATGATATACAAATGGATAAAAATTATATATGCATGTAGCTGTTATATACAAACATTAATATAATATAATATTATAATATACATAACAACAAACCAGAGTATACTGATTTGTATCATTACAATATAATAGTTATTAAAGTGAGGTTGAATTCCCTGTCATTTATTCATCATTCAAGCATGAACTTGTCTCAGAAAAAATGTATATCTGTTCATTAGAATCACTTTCAGATACAGATGTGATTTTTGGGGAAAGACGGCTTCAAGCCGTCAATCCCCTATGGGGTTGACCAGAGTGACATTCCCTCACATCATTCATTTTGTTTTTATAGTGTGGAAAAAACCCCAACAAATCTTACTGAGATTGGTGAGAAGGAGACACACAAATGAATAAATTGACTTTAAACACTTTTTTACACATTTCCCTTCTGTTTCTCGCGAAATTATCGTATCTTGAGCTCTCCTTTACACTATTTACGTTTCTTTTACAATCCGGAAAAATCATTATGACGAGATATTCTAAATATATCCAACCTACATTATATTTTATAGTGACGTCATTGTTGGAATGCCACACTACGCAGGGATATCCTTCACTGGTTATTTAAATCATTCTCACAGATTGTGCACTAATTAAAAAATGGTATTTGTTAAATTTAAACATAAATATGTTTGCTGTAGATGATTCAAACATCAACATGCAATACTTTAATTTGTAGGTCAACAACTTTCAAAGTAAACAAAGTCCGTGGGGATACATGAGATTGGGGAGAAAAACGTTTTTTTTCATTTTTTTCTGTAAAACTCTGTTTTGAGAATCTTCCTCCAATTCAGGAGCACCTCAATTGATGAGTAATTATCCACTAAAATAAACACTTAAAATGTGTACCTGTATCCCTGTGATGAGAGTTGTAACTGGGAACTTTATCAATGGAAATTTAAAACTGAATAGATTTTTCAATCCTAACCTTCTTAAGAAATTTTTTTTTAAATTTTACTGTAAAAAAAAATGGAAAATGGCCCTTAGGCCTGCAGTTCAGTCGTACACTATTAAGATTTCAAAAAAAATGTAGTTGTTGTTAAATGACAGAATTCGGAGGAATTTTAGATAAGAAGCTATCAACTATAATCGAATGTTTAGATTTAGAAGTTACATAAACAACAATTGATTTCAATATTGTCAACCTTTCTACATCTTCTAGCTGTTCTTTTTTTTTCATTCTTTATATGAAAACTATCAAAAGATACTCCTCCCCCCCCCCCCCCCCCCCCCCAAAAAAAAACCAACTCAAAAATAAATAGAAACAAGGGCCGTCTTTCCCCTCAGAGCTATTCAGCTCTTTGATTTTTTCTGAGTCAAGTGCATGTGACCATTCACAAGAACTTGCGATCATCTGATGTTCAGAACTTTAGTACTTTGAATTAACTTTTACAAAAATCTCCTTCTCATACTGGGCAAAAGTTGACCATAATTTCTTTGGGGTTTATTGTTGGAAAAAAAGTGTCTCTTGATCCAGGCTAAAAGAGAACATAGAGTAAAAATGCAAGTTTTGTCAGCTATTATCTGGAAATAGTTATAGAAAGTGATAATCTGACAGGGCAGAAATGTTCTGAATGATGATATCAACCGAGGTTCTATATAGACCAAAACTGTTAGGTGATTCCTGATCAATAGGAGCTATTGCCCTTAAATTACGATTTTTATGCCCCAGTTATGGGCATTATGTTTTTCAGTCAGTGTGTTGATTCGGATGTCCGTCTGTCCTGCTTCTGGTTAAAGTTTTTGGTTGAAGTTTTTAGTCAAGGACAAGGTAGTTTTTAATGAAGTTGAAGTTTAATCAACTTGAACCTGAGAACACATGTTCCCTATGATATGATCTTTCTAATTTTAATGATAAATTAGAGTATTGATCCCAATTTCATGGTCCACTGAATATAGAAAATGATAATGTGAGTGGGGCATCTGTGTACTATGGACACATTATTGTTACTAATCAATTTTGTAATTGACTCTTACAATGTATCTTGAAAAGTATAAAACATACTAAGAGAGAAACTCTAAATAAGAAAAGTGATCAAGAATTCAGATTTTTTTTATAGCCAGATGACATACATGTATATAGCTTTGATGGAGAGTCTCATTGGCACTCATACCACATGTTCCTATATCTATTTTGATATTTGAAAAATGGTTGCAGCACCTCAATAAGATTTGTCCACCCTGCCCCATGATCCACTATCTGAGATTTGAAGGAATCAATATGCCTCAGCAGCTAAGTTGCATGTTATGTGCAAATTTTTGCAAATAAACAAAAGACTTACACATTTTCAGAAAATATTTCAGCTTGGTAAGTGTTAAGGTTGGTATTCAAACAGCAGTAATTTGCTATGAGTCTATGACCACTGTTTTCTTCTGTGAAATACAGCCATTGGTAATACATGTGATACTGAATGACTGCTCTCAACAAACCTTAGCTTCTGTTCTAGTGCTTTGTTTTGTATAATGCATTTTTTTGTGTATTTATTGATCATAGAGGGGTAATTGTACTTGTGAACTAGTAAATAATTGAGCTTATGTAAATTTTAAGATAATAAAACACTTAAATTGGTATCATTTACTTAAAAGCTGCTGAGATTTAAAAATGAAAGTATTACTTCATTTTTTTATATTTAGTTCTTTACTCCAATTAATTGTGAAGTGTTTGCACAGGACTTATTGTATTATGTACATACAACCTTTATATCTATTTCTGCAGATTATCAATGGTTGGCATAAAAAACATTTCTGCTCCAATTATGATTTAAGATCTTTATAAAAGTTAAATACCTTTGAATGATTGATAAGCATCCTACATTTTTCACCTCTTTTCAAATATTTAAAGAATCAAATGTGAATAAATACCTCCTACCAAATCAGCTTACAAAGACATGTGCAAGTGTAAGAATTTAAGTAAAGAAAGCTTTTTTTCTGTCAATGTTTTGAATAGATAAGATTTTAATTTCAAGTGCACACATAAAACAAAATTTTCTCATATGAACTGGGTGTACTTTTTTGTGTTTAAATTTGCGTAGGTGATATGGCACTAAGAGGTTTTTATAGATTGCTTGTATTACACCCTACTCACCTGGGTAGTATAATTAGTAGTACAATAATGCACCCCTGCCCAAGGATGATTTGCTATAAAAATTAATTTGACACTTGTCAGACTAGATTTAAATAAACAGAAATGATTTTTTAAGTAAACAAAAGATTAATAGTAAATCTATTCCCTTATCTATTACATAAGTTTATTTCGATAAATTGCTTTGCACTTCTAACTATTATTATAACAGTAGGTACTGACTCATTTTTTCTTCTTAAAAAATAAATAAAAGGAGATGTGGTATGATTGCCAACAATGAGACACTAACAATTAAGTTGTAGATATCTGTCACTAACACATTCCAATTTTTCTTATCTATTTGAATATCTCTTATGCTTATGGTTGTATAAATTTATTTGTTGGATATTTATGCAGAATTATAAAAAACAAATATATTGGAAAATGTGCATCAGCAGCATAAATTGGAATGTTTTTCTTTTAATGTCCCCTGAGCACTGCTATGTGGGTTTTATAGAAAAGGAGTAGGTTCAGGAAAACGCCTTTTTGGCCCCCAAAATATAGCAGTTTTACAAAATTGTGAAAATGTAATCTTTTATCTATTTATTGGAAAGCAGAATGCTTCTGCTACATAAATATGGGCTGTTACAATACAATGCACACTAGCATCATTAAGTCATGCTAAATGACTGAAATGTTCACAATTTTAGCATTTTAGTTATATTTTAGACGGTTTTCGTCTTAAATGAAAGAGGCCACATTTGTGTTCATTCATAATATTGAATTGTAAGTTGATTGATGAAAATACATAACATATATAAAGGTTGAGGATGAACACGGATGTGTCCATTTTAATTTTTGACAAAAAACATCTGTAAAGTAACTTTTTTTTGCATGTTTGATAGATTTTCCAATTTAAGCTTGAATTGGAGCGTTTTTAATTACTAAATCAGTTAAAATATTTTATATAAACTGATTGAATCAATTGAAATAGTCACTTAAGTGTTTAAAAAGTGTCAAAAATCTTTGGTTAGATGAACCTGAAATTTGAGGCCAATATCGGCTCTTACCGGACCTACTCCTTTGGCATCTTTATCCATCCTATCTTATGAACACTCTCTTTGCACATTTTTTTTTAAATGCATATCAAAATTTTTACCACAAATCTATTTTAAAAGGGCATATGCCCCTTTGAAATATCATTTATATGAAAAGTTGTATTGTTTAATAGCTGCTCTTAACCCTAGTTTTCATGTAGGATCTGATCATTATAAAATTATCTCAAGCAATATCTGGAACCAGTTCCAAAATCAGCACCTATACAATTTTTTTTACTTTCCCAGAGTTATGTCCTTGGGACATGTAAATTGTATAGAAAATTGCATGTATGCAATCACAAACCAATATCTATATTAATTTGTATGAAATTTGTTTCTTCTAATGTCTTGGTCTAGATTGAAAATCATTGCAGATCAAGCATTTATACCGGGTAATTGATGTAATAGATTGGATAGTTGATTTTCTGTTTTCAGGAGTATAATTGATGTTATAAATGTAAAACTGTGGAGTCATTTATTTTCGTGGGTATCAATTTTTGTGGGTTGCTGAAAACTGGCATGTTCGTGATTTTGCCAATCTCTGTATACAAAGCCTATTGAAATTATGTAATTCTTTGAAGATTTGTATTCGTGGTTCACCTGTTCCCACAAAACCCACGAAAATTGATATCCAACGAATAATAATGAATCCACAGTATCAAATTTTCTGTTTTTCAGAAGGCAATTTTTCATCAATATATTGATGTAATATATGGGATAGTTAATGTACTTTTTAATTTTCTGGGTTTTTTTTTCAGGAGGCAATTTTTCCGGAGTATAATTGATGTTATAGATGGGATAGTTGTTGTAGTTTCATTCATTGTTGACATGGTATTTGTAGCTCTGGCAGATTCAAAATCATGTCAGTCAAACTATGCAAGGTTAGTAAGCAGTCATTATATCACACCAAACATAGTGATCAGTAAAGAAAGACCAAAATATAGATAGTTTTTTTTTTTTCATTTGCTCAAAAATAAAGACATTTCAAATTGAGGTACACATTTATTCAAAATTAACTTTGTGCTGTGGGCTTGACTGAATATTCCAACAAAGCAGATAGTTTAACCTGTACAGAGCAAGAGGTAAAACAGCTTTAGGTTTTGGTACAAATGGAAATCTTTGATATTTATCAATGAGAAACATGAGTGATTTCCATTGCAAAATAAATTGCAGCACAGGCAATGGATTAAAAAAGAAAAAGAACAAATTTCAATACTATTATTTCAAAAACCTTGATGTTAAATTATTGGCCAGGTATATTTAAATAATATTTACATTACAGACTTCTTGTGATTGGTCGAGTGTTCCGAATAATCAGAATATTAAGGATACTGTATATAATGGTTCAACAGAAGAGACATGTAGCTGCTGCATCAAGAAGGGTTATCTCACAGAATAAAAGAAGATATCAAAAGGATGGGTTTGACCTTGACCTTTGTTACATCACAGGTAGAATATTTGGACATGAATTTAAAATTTCCAAGTTAATGATAAATGTAAATTTCAGAAAGATATGTTAGAGAATATGATTCAAACATGGTGATATGATCAAAATGACTCTTAGTGAATTTTCACATTAAATGCTGTTGAGCATGTTTGGTTCACTTATAAAGGCAATAAAACAATAAAGAAGAAGAGTGGAAAATTGAAAAATTTACAGTTTAAAAGAAATCTTATACACTTGCTTTGTATAACTTTTCATCAGGCAAAAATGAAAATACAAAAATTTGGCATAATTGCCAACTCTCCTGTCCACCAGCAACTAAATCACTAAGCAGTTAACAATTATAGGTCAACATACATATATGGCCTTTAAAACTACATTTCCAATGGTAAAATATGTAACTTAATTTCACAAGAAAAGTTAAAAGCTGCCAATCTTTTGCTCACCCCAACCAGGACTGATGTAAAAAGCTAACTGGCTCCAACTTCTCTAATGCATCTTCTTTAGTAGTCTCCTACCAATGAAGACAGGCATTAAGGTTTACACTCTGTCTGTCTGTTTATCTGTTCATCCGTCAGTCCTGAAAATCAGTTTTCCACACTTTTTTCTTTGTGCTTGAAGATATTGATTTATTGATTGGTATATAGTTTCATCATGACAAGATACAGATAAAAATTCAAATTTTGTCCCTGTCTGATGATTTTGTTCAGAGTAATGGTCCTTGGATTCCCTCAAATAATCAGTTTTCAACACTTTTTTCTGTCATGCTTAAAGATATTGACTTGTTAATTGTTTATATAGTTTACACCATGACAAGTTATAGATCATGTTAACATTTTGTTCCAGTACAATGCATTTTAAAAGGTAGGGGACAATACTCATGGAAAGCTTGTTGATAACAATTCAAGGTCATTTTTAGTACTTTGTACAAATTAAAATCATATGAAACAAGTGACTGGTGAAAAAAAATGACTATCCAATTCTTGAACCAATGCATGTATATATCATAAACTTAGTCTTTTGTGCACGATTATATAATTTATTACGCAAACATATCGTATAATTGTCAATTTTTTTCCCTCTCTGTCTGTTATGTTGTGAAAATATGGCAGCTAATTATTTGTCATGTTTTGAAGCTGTAGTTTACTGATTGTCACCTTATAGTAAACAATCAACAAAGAAGCATGGATATTGAGCATGTGTATAACAAGTTCAATCATATAATAGTTTATTTCAATGATAGATCCATGCATATTGTGATCACCAGATTTTTACGAGAAGGGTTAGGCTAAGGTCACTTACAAACAGAAAATATGTCTGCGAATTGCTTCCTGGAAGCAAGCAATTAAAAAAAAGTAAACTTCTATAAATGTGGACAAATTAATGAATTTTCTTCAGAAAAAAGACTATGTACATAAGTTTTATAATGAAAACTATCCATTTAGTTATAAAAAACATATGCATAATTTTTTTTTAATTTGAGTTTTTTATGTGACTTTAAGCATTTCATTTTTTTTTTAAATATTTGTTTTTTTATTCCAGAGAGAGTTATTGCCATGTCTTTCCCATCGAAAGGAATGATGGCCATGTATAGGAACCCTGTAGAGGTAATATTTCTGAGAATTCTTTGTATAGAACTATCATTGAAAATATGTAGTTAACAACTACAGTCAAACCCAATATCAAGTTCACATATATTTATTGAAAACCTGTCTTGTCGGTTCTCGTTTGGCATTTTGAACTTTAATTCAAAGGTCACATCTCTTATAAGGTCACTTTTCTCTGATTCCAAGGGCAACCTGTATATTGATTGATTAATTGATTGGTATTTTGCTTTTTCATTGCGTCAGATTTTATAAGAAAAGCAAGAACCACTGACCTTCGGTAGGAAACTTACAATTCTAGTCAATTAAGAATGCAGTCAGGTGCACATGTCCAGTGGGGGATTCAAACTCATAACCTCAGTGTTGATAGGCTAGGGATACAGTAGTTCAAATTTCTAAGGCTCCTGAAACCTTTATATACAGGTTTCAATATATAAATTGTATATCAATGAATTAGATAAAATTCTGGCATTAACATTGCTACATAGAGACGACAGCAAAAACTTGTTTACCCTTCCATCGATGTGACCGCTATTGTTGTTTCTGTGAGTACACTAAATTATTGAAAGAAAATTGGTTGTGTCTTTGCTACAGATGCATGCATATTCATTTTACACAAGTGGTGTTAGAAATGTTATGAAAGGTACAATGAGGCAATTTGAAAATATGTCTATCATTGGTTTAATTTAATTCAGAAACTTTCTTGCATGTGTGTAGTGATTTTGTGTCATAATGAATACACCATATCCTTTCTTTAACATTAAGTTACAATATATTGCAGGAAGTAGCCAGGTTTTTCAACACAAAACACAAAGATCACTATAGGATTTACAACTTATGTAGTAAGTTTATTTTATATAATTTGTTTTGAGAAAATCAAAAAAGGTCTTGTCCATTACACTAGATGAACTTCTTGTTTGCTTATTTTGACGTTTTATATCATAAGGTTGTTATTATAAAGATAATACTTTTCTTATGTGTTTTTTTACTGCTTAAGGAGTTTAAAAGTGATAGTAAAAAAACCTAGTAAAACCACTTATATGAAAAGTTTTTAAAGAGACTTTAAATGCCAAAATTAGTTTGAGTGCCCCAGCAGTAGGCAACAAAACATTTAGAGTTAACCTTGACTGTCCTTTTGTCCATCTATCCTACCGTCCATCCATCCATCCACCCATCCCATCTTCCTTTCTGCACTCTAACTTAAGTGTTCTTCGTCTAAATTTTATGAAACTCAAACACAATGCTAAGAACCAAAACTTGCACACACAGTTTAAATTGGGGCATTTAGTCCCCTATTGTTATAGAGTTACACCCCTTTATAACTTGGAAAGTTGGAAATTTTTTGTTTCAGTGAACTAACTTAAGTTTGCCTCATCCAAATTTTATGAAACTCAAACTTAATGCTAAGCACCACATCACACAGACAAAGATTAAATTTTGTCAGTAAGTTACTTATCGTTCTAGATTTATGCCCCTTTATACATGTAACTTGGAAAATTGCAAATTTTTCTATACTATGCTTGCCTCATTCAAATTTTATATAAGTCATGCACAATGCTAAAAAAACAATACTCCCAGACAGAAATTAAATTTGGGCATTCAGTCACCTTTGGTTCTAGAGGTATGCCCCTTAATAACTTAAAAAATGGGATTTTTTTGTTTGTTTCCACACTCACTTGAGTTTGCCTCATCCAAATTTTATGAAACTCTTGCACAATGTTAAGAATCACAACAAGCAGACAGAGTTAAAATTTGGACAGTATATCACTTACTGTTCCAGAGTTATGCCCTTTTTTAACTTGAAAAATGCTAAGCCTGAGGGGGGAGCATTTATGTTCTGAAGACACATTCTTCTTTTAGTTTTTTGTAACATTTAATGCCTCTTAATTTCATTAAACAGTCTGAAATTTTAAAACCTTTGACCCTAGTGATCTTTCTCAAAATTAATGTACTTTTTCCAGAATCAGGGATCTCCATGGCCTGTTTAACGATGGCGCCCCGCCATCGTTCAAATGTCTTGCGCCATCGTCAAATGACTTGCTCCATCTTTAAAAAGTCTTGCGCCATCGTTAAATTGTCTTCCGCCATCGTTCAAAACTTCATCGTTTTTTTGTAGCCCGACGCCATTTTTTTTATCAATTATAATCAAATGCATGTAATTGCATAACCCTTAGGCTTTTTATGTTATAATCCAATACAATTCTAACGCCTGGGGGATATATCCGGATTAAGATCGCTAATCACTTGTACCTGAGCTTGTACAGGTAGATCAACAAACCAGACAGGAGAATACTATCTGAGGATAGACGATCCATTTGTCGAATTAACCAAATAAGTTTCAGCAAATGATTATGATAATTTAGATTAGATAGATAAATTAATAATCCAGTTACAAAGAAAACAGTTTAACAAGTCGAACACGTGCTTTATTTTGACTTACGCAATCGGCATCCCCCTTTTTTAAGAAGTACAAAATAAGACGCAAAACAGTCAATATTATTTCATCGCAAATAACTCAAGTACTGCTGTAACGATAATTTAGAATTACTTTAAAAGTTTAAAAGTAAAAACTTTTAAAAATATTTCCTGTAAGAAATATCGTATCGTAATTCCGAATTCATTTCGTATATTACAATCAAATTGATACATCCGCGTTTCCGGTTTCTTTTCAGACTCGAAAGATGCATGTTGCACAGCATCAATTTAACTTTACATTAAAAACCTTTTCATTTGTCAACATTTGCTTTATAAATCTCTTTAACCTTTTACATAACCCGTACGAATCGTTTTGTTGTTGCTGCAAATCAGCCATACCAGTAATGGGTTCTGAATTTGACAGTGTCCATAAAAAATAAGCTCCACATCATATGATTTTTAACCCCCATAACAATTACCAAAAATACAAAAAATCTACATGGGGACCTTCGTGACAGCTTTTGGTCATTCTCAACTGAGGGGGGACCATGAAGACTTGGCATTTGAATGATTAAAAACGGCAATAAATGAACATATGATACTTCTAATTCTATAATGAAAATTCAAATAAATATAATTTAAATTTATAAGCAATGAATTAGCATGTTCACCATTCCTTGTATGGAAGGATAAAATACTTCCGATCTCGCTACACTGTACAGCGTAGACAAGGTTTGTAATGGTTCATGTACACGAATGCTTAAATATCGAACTGATCTGTAAAAGACCTACCACTTACAAGAATATATCCGACATCCACGTTGTAAACTATACACATATATACCACGTGATCGATTTCGATCTAGGTCAGAAACAGGTCATGATACCTGTCTATAAAAATAGAATGGAAATTCCCCAACTTTCCGAAAATAATATAAAACAAACTTACCAATCGTATGAAAATTTGGAATAATCTTCACATTTGTTCTATTAATTGCAAAGGACTACAAAAAGCTGAAAAAAGAAAAAGATTAATAGAATGGTCAAAGCAACAAAAATGTGATATCATATTAATGCAAGAAACTCACTTTGTAAATAATATGTCAACCCAATTAAAAAATGAATTTGAAGGACAAATTATATTAAGTAACGGAACAAGCAATTCACGAGGTGTTGCAATTTGGATAAAAAACCCATTAAATTTGAAATTAATTGATAGTTTTGAAGACGAAGAAGGTAGATTTCTACTTGTAAATATGGAAGTTAATGACAACATATTAACTTTAGTTAATTTATATGCACCTAATAACCCACACACTAGAAATAACTTTTTTAAAAACATTAAATTATTGGAGGATAAACATAGTATAGGACAAATAATCATGGGAGGTGATTTTAATGACATATTAGCTCAAATAGATTCAAAAAATAAATCTAAACAAATAAAAAATAAAAAACCAGTCTGTAATCTTAACAAATTAATCAAATCATTAAAAGTTATAGATGTTTGGAGAGAGAAAAACAAACATAAAACACAGTTCACTTGGTGTAGAAAAGATAGATCTGAAGCAACAAGAATTGACTATTTTTTAATAGGATCTGAAGTGTACAAAAACTCCATTTCATGTGATATAAGACCTATAGTTCTGCAACATACTGATCATAATTGTGTCTCACTAAAAATAGATTTAAATAGAGGTCCTAAAGGCAGAGGATACTGGAAATTGAATAGCAGTATATTAGAGAATGAGGATTATGTGAATACAATTTCTAATTTGATAACTAATTATAAAAACAAAAGTATAAATTATCCCGATCTCGACCTACTATGGGATAACTTTAAAACTGAGGTAAGAGATATTTCAATCAATTTTTGCAAATCTAAAGCTAAGGAAAAAAGAGATAAGATAAATATTTTAGAAAAAGACTTACAAAGACTTAATATCTTAGCTGATACTGAAAACAATAATACAACCAAAACAAGTTTATTGCAAACAATAGAATATACAGAAGAAAAATTAGGAAAGCTTTACTATGAAAAAATAAAGGGTAACCAAATTAGAGCTAGAGCAAAATGGGTGGAAGAGGGTGAAAGAAATTCAGCTTATTTTCTAGGTCTTGAGAAATCTAGGCAAAGCAAAAAAACCATAACACAACTATATGATGAAAAAGGGGAGATAACTAGGGATCATGAAAAAATATTAAACCTTGAAGTAAAATATTATAAAGATTTATACACGTCAACAAATCCAAATTTACAAGAAACACAAAATTATTTAAATGATATTAAAAAACATAAAAAATTAACTGAAAGTGAAAGTGATACTTGCGAAGGAGAAATAACTGAAGAAGAATGCACAGAAGCTATATTTAAAATGAAATTAAACCGTGCCCCAGGATTAGATGGACTAAATGTAGAATTTTACAGAAAGTTTTGGGTAGAATTAAAAACTTTAATAGTATCAACATTTAACTATTGCTATTCTAAAGGACAATTGTCCAACACACAAAAAATAGGCGTTATATCACTTATTTATAAAAAAAATGACCCATTGTCACTTGATAATTATCGACCTATAACACTTTTGAATTATGATGTTAAACTTCTAGCATATGCCTTGGCACAAAGACTTAAACCCCTACTTCATAAACTGGTACATTCTGATCAAAAAGGATATATAAAAAATAGGTACATTGGTTTCAACATTAGACAGATACAAGATGCTATTGACTATTCAGAAAATCTCAAAATAGACGGAGCTGTCTTATTTCTAGATTTTAGCAAAGCTTTTGACTCTCTTGAGTGGATCTTTATGTTTGAAACACTAAAAAAGTTTGGTTTTAAAGAAAGTTTTTTAAAATGGATTCAACTAATGTATTCAGATATTAAGGGATGTATAACTAATAATGGCTGGGTTTCAAGTCGTTTTAAAGCATTCCGTGGTATTAAACAAGGCTGTCCGCTTTCTTCGTTACTTTTTGTTCTTGCCGTAGAAATAATGGCTATAAAAATTAGAGAAAATAAAAATATTAAAGGATTAGAAATTAAGCTAGAAAGCAGCACCAATACACTAAAAATATGTCAACTAGCAGACGATACCACTCTGTTCCTACATTCTAAACAGGACATTACAATTGCATTAAATTTAATTGAAACATTTGGTAACTTTTCTGGTCTTAAACTTAATAGAACTAAAACTGAAGGAATATGGCTTGGCAAATTAAAGCACTGCAAAGAAAAATATGAGAATATTAATTGGAGTGATAAACCTATCAAAAGTTTAGGAATTTATTTTGGACACAACAGATTAGAATGTCAAAATTTTAATATTGAAAAACAAATATTGAAATGTGAAAAAATAATAGCTAACTGGAAGAAAAGAAAACTAAGTATATTAGGAAGAATAGTAGTAACTAAATCTTTAATTCTACCAAACTTAACATATATAGCATCAAATACTGTAATACCAAAAGATTCGCTACAAAAATTTAAAACCCTCATATATAATTTTATATGGAATGGTAAAAGAGACAAAATTAAAAGATCAACTCTTTCAACAGAGTACAAAAAAGGGGGACTTAAAATGATAGACATCGATAATTTTATAAAATCCATACACATAGGCTGGATAACAAAATTATTTAATACTGAAACAGACAATTGGACAGTTATACCAAGATATTATTTAAATAAATTTGGTAATAACTTGATAATATTTCTAATGAATCTGAAAAATATAAATGATCTAGATAAATCAATTTTCAAGAGTGTTCCAGAATTTTACCAAGAATTAATTAAAACTTGGATTAGTGTTAAAGGAGGTGGGTCATCATACCCACATGACTTTCTACAAATAAGAAAACAATTTCTATGGGGAAATAACTTTCTCAGACTAAATGGAAAATGTTTATTCTTTGAAGAGTGGGTAAAAAGCAATTTGTATTTCATAAATGATATTATAGATGATAGAGGTCAAATTTCAGAAACATATATACTTTCTAAACTAAAAAACAAACAAGATTGGATCAGGCAGATATCTTGCATTAAAAAAGCTATACCAAATCAATGGCTTACAATAATAAATCAAGATAATTCAATTAAAACTAAAGTTAATATTCATAATACTATAAATAGTCTAAAAATCATGCTTAATCAAGAAATCAATTCTAAAATGAGTACAAAACAAATTTATAATATTATTATAAATGAAAACAAACTGGACAAACCTATAGGAGTTATAATGTGGGAAAAAATGTTTGCCAAAAACCTGTACTTCAAACTAGAAAATTGTTTCAACTTCATTTTTAACTACTTACCTGACAATAAATTGAAAATGTTTAGATGGAAATTAATTCACTTTATACTTCCATGCAATGATTTATTAGTTAAATGGAAAATACTCACAAATAATAAATGTAATCATTGCAGTATAAAAGAAGATTATGAACATCTTTATTTTTCTTGCAGTTACAACAGCAATTTTTTATCAAAAATATCCAACCTTCTTAAATTTATAGGTTTCAATGAAAGTATTCTTAATATAGAAAATCTTGTAGTAGGATATAAAATAAATGATGAAGCTTACTATGAAATTAACTTTCTTTTGACTGTAATATTTTTTTCTATCTACAAATCATATTACATCTCTGACTCAAGAAGAACAAAAGTAGATATCTTTAAAATATTCAAGGCAGAAATAAAATCTATAGTTGAAATCAATAATATAATTAAAAGAAAAACCAGTAAATTGATTTTAAAAACCCTAAACTACATAAATGATCATAAATAATAACAAGGATTTGTACAAATATCCCTGAGATCACATGACCCAAGTATTAAGTCACATGACTTGAGCATGTCAGGTGACATTAATGTACTTTAATACCACGTGTTAAAAAAAAAGATAATAATGTATCATTCAATATTGTATAATACACACTTTTTTGTCTTCTTTTTTTACTTTATACCTTATGTGTTTATCTTTGACAACTATGTGTAGTGCACTCTGATGTCGTGTATAATCATGTTTACCCGAGAGGCCGAGTAGTTTAGATACATCAGTCTAAAATACAACAGGTTTCAAATAAGTTAACAGTTACACTTTTATTATGATTCAAAACATCACGAAAATTATGATCAACTTACCTTTTAAATTAGACAAACTGTCTAAGTATTGTGAATTAAATTTATCCAAATCACAAAGATGATGATGGCAAAACGATGCACATTTATCTAATATTAAAAAACACTATCGGACGGAAGTGAAATATTCTCCGGTAAACATGAAATCATTTAAAATATTGTAACATTGTAATGTAACATCAATTTACTTTTATTAGATATTCTCCCTGGATACCTAATAACTAATATATCAGGGATACTTAGTGCAATGCTGTACACTAAGTAAATTGTTAACAGCAATAGAGTGCAATAAAGTATATTATCCACGTTAAAAAAAAAAAAAAAAAGGTTTGTAATGGTGAAAGTTCCTCCATCGTTCAATTCTCATCCATGGAGATCCCTGAGAATGTTAAAATATATATGGTGTATTGATTATAATTAGAAAATGTTTTTCAGGTGAAAGAGATTATGATGAGACATTGTTCCATAACAGAGTGGAGAGAATATTTATTGATGATCATAATGTTCCAAGAGTAAGGTACTGTATATAAATGAAACAGAATTGCTGGATAGAAAAAAATATTAATTTTCATGTGTAGTTGATTGATATGACTTATGCACCAGGTTTGCAGGATATTTCAGCATACAACATTAAGGTGGTACCTAACACTTTAACTAAAATTAATTTGGCTCGTTTAATTTTCTTAAAATTTTAACAAAGTATTTACTTTGACCCTTTGACATAAATATAAAAATTTCAAAAAATTTGAACCAACCGTTTTATCAGAAAAATTACACTGGTTATAAAGCAGTTTGACAAACACTTATTTTGATCATTGATAAGCTTAATATTCCCTTATGAACACTACGTCATTAAAACGTTCTGCTGATTTTACAGAGTTATCTCCCTGTAGTGTAAGGTACCACCTTAATTGGTCTATCTGACATAAAGCAATCATAAGTGCCTTCATAGAGCATATATATATATTGATTTTATTTATTTTCGTAAGGACTTGTTTTTTCGTGGATTGAGAAAAAATTGTACTTTCATGGATATTTTCATGTATATTTAATTTGAGGTTTAGCTAAGGTCAGCATAAAAAATATTTAGAAAATTTTATATATTTTGAACTTTAAAATTGTGGTAACCTTATATCCATGAAGTCCAAAACAAAGTTACCCAACAAATAATAATGAAGAATTCACAGTAGTTCTTAGGCTGAATAGCATTTGAAATGATTACCAATAAAATTGATAGAAAATTTTGAAAATGCGAGAATTGAGTTACTTAAGTAATCATATAGTATTGTTTTGTTATGTTATATTTTAGGGAAATGATTGAATTTTGCGATAATGCCAGAGAATTTATGGCCCAAGATCAACAGAATGTAATATCCATACATTGTAAGGGTGGTAAAGGTAGAACTGGTACAATGATATGTGTCTGGCTAATAGAATGTGGACTATTTGATGGTGCAGAGGTAATTACAAATAAGTCAATGATGTAAGGTTATATTATCACTTAAAAAAAGGGTAATTTGCATGTAGAAGTTATACAGTATACTGCATCATACTCATTTTTTCACTCTCGCTCGGGAGAAAAATAATCACAAATATAATACCCATGTTAAAACTACAATAAAGTATAGCTTGCATCAATTATTTCTTAAACATTTGTGTTTTTATGCCCCATTTATGAGCATTATGTTTTCTTGTCCGTTAGTCTGTCTGTTCGTTCGTCCGTCTGTCCCGCTTCAGGTTAAAGTTTTTTGGTCAAGGCAGTTTTTGATAAAATTGCAGTCCAATCAACTTGAAACTTAGTACACATGTTCCCTATGGTATACTATTTCTAATATTAATGCCAAATTAGAAATTTGACTCCATTTTCACGGCCCACTGAACATAGAAAATGATAGTGCAGATGGGGCATCTGTGTACTATGGACACATTCTTGTTTTAGATATATTTACAACTGAATTATACATGATGCTAGTATAAGGGAGACAATTCTAGTATTTTGTATGTTAAAAAAATATGTTTTTGTCATTTTAGGAAAGTTTAGAATACTTTGGTGATAGAAGAACAGATTTATCAGTGGGTAAAAAGTTTCAAGGTGTTGAAACTCCTAGTCAGGTATAATAAAAAAGATATACTTATGTGTTTTTTCTTTAATAGCATGAAATGTGTTACATTACATCAAATTAAAATGAAACATTTCTATATTTGGTAAATAGTTTTCAATTCTATAGCCAATATTTTTTTGATATATTGCTGTTTTGTTCAGATATTTCTTTGGAACTGTAAATATTACTAGAACAATGAATTTCCTCCATTGTTATTTTTAATTGAAACCTCAATTATCGCAGAGATTTTCAGCATAGTATAGTATTTTTGTGCAAGTCCATTAGTATGCTCAGCGGTTTAGCATAAGAACACCAATCCTCTGATAAAATAATTATTAGAAAAAAAAACGTAATAATATGGGGAAATAAAGGAGCATCATAGTTTGAACAGAGCTCTAGGATCCATTTTTTCATTTGTTATCCTCCAACGGTGATAAACAGGGACTAATTGGTGAAGAATAGGGGCTAGGTGCTCTCAGAACTTGTTTTACCCTACTATATTTACATGTCTGTCCCAAATCAGCATTGTCATGCATTGTTATAATGGTTGTATATTAGTTACTGTTTTTATGCCCCACCTACGATAGTAGAGGGGCATTATGTTTTCTGGTCTGTGGCTCCGTTCATCCGTCCGTCTGTGCTTCCGTTCGTTCGTCTGTCCGTCCGTTCAGGTTAAAGTTTTTGGTCAAGGTAGTTTTCATTGAAACTGAAGTCCAATCAACTTGAAACTTAGGACACTTGTTGCTTATGATATGATCTTTTTAATTTTAAAGCCAAATTAGACTTTTGACCCCTATTTTACGGTCAACTGAACATAGAAAATGAAAGTGGGAGTTTCAGTTCAGGTCAAAGTTTTTGGTCAAGGTAGTTTTCTATGAAGCTGAAGTCCAATCAACTTGAAACTTAGTAGACTTGTTGCTTATGATATGATCTTTTTAATTTTAAAGCCAAATTAGACTTTTGACCCCAATTTCACGGTCCACTGAACATAGAAAATGAAAGTGGGAGTTTCAGGTTGAAGTTTTTGGTCAAGGTAGTTTTTGATGAAGCTGAAGTCCAATCAACTTCAAACTTAGTACACTTGTTGCTTATGATATGATCTTTCTAATTTTAAAGCCAAATTAGACTTTTGACCCCAATTTCACGGTCCACTGAACATAGAAAATGAAAGTGGGAGTTTCAGGTTAAAGTTTTTGGTCAAGGTAGTTTTTGATGAAGCTGAAGTCCAATCAACTTGAAACTTAGTACACTTGTTGCTTATGATATTATCTTTCTAATTTTAAGCCAAATTAGACTTTTGACCCCAATTTCACCGTCCACTGAACATAGAAAATGAAAGTGGGAGTTTCAGGTTAAAGTTTTTGGTCAAGGTAGTTTTTGATGAAGCTGAAGTCGAATCAACTTGAAACCTAGTAAACTTGTTGCTTATGATATGATCTTTTTAATTTTTTTAAAGCCAAATTAGACTTTTGACCCCAATTTCACGGTCTACTAAACATAGAAAATGAAAGTGAGAGTTTCAGGTTAAAGTTTTTGGTCAAGGTAGTTTTTGATAAAATTGAAGTCCAATCAACTTGAAACTTAGTACATATGTTCCCTATAGTATAATCTTTCTAATTTTAATGCCAAATTAGATTATTACCCAATTTCACGGTCCATGGAACATGGTAAAGGATAGTGCGAGTGGGGCATCTGTGTACTTTGGACAATTCTTGTTTTTTATATGATTCGAACCTAGATATTTCATTTATTTTCAACTTAATGGATTGGAAATAATATTCACTATCGGGATACAATAAATATTTAAAGTTCATTTACATCTGGAGGTTCATACCAAGCCAGTTAACACTAGTAACACTGATTGATGCATACAGTTTTGGTAACTTTATTTTTATGCCCCACCTACGATAGTAGAGGGGCATTATGTTTTCTGGTCTGTGCGTCCATTTGTCTGTTCGTCCGTCCGTTCGTCTGTCCATCTGTCCCGCTCAAGGTTAAAGTTTTTGGTCAAGGTAGTTTTTGATGAAGTTGAAGTCCAATCGACTTCAAACTTAGTACACATGTTCCCTATGATATGATCTTTCTAATTTAAATGCCAAATTAGAGTTTTTACCCCAATTTCACGGTCCACTGAACATGGAAAATGTTAGTGCGAGTGGGGCATTCGTGTACTGAGGACACATTCTTATTAATGTTTGTATACCTTTTTTTTTTTAACTAATATAAGAAAGTTTCATCATTTAATGTAATTATTTATTTTCTAACTTAAAAGGCCAGCATTTTTTTTCAATTAGAATAGGTGAATTTACAAATTAGAACAAAATATGATCTTTAAACAACATAATTTCTGGCATTTGAATACTTTTTAAAATCTACACTAACATATACACATAGAGAGTACACACTGTCTCCTTACATATATTTATAGAGTCGATATGTTGGATATTTTGAGAAAGTAAAGAAGAAACTAGATGGTAAAGTACCTGCACAAGTACCGAAGAAGATATCAACTATCAAGATCTTTAACATAACTGGTAATATTATTATAGGAAAATACTTTTAATTCAGTACTTTGGACATTACTTTTATTTATGAAATAAATTATTTTTGGACACTGAAGTTTTTTATCATTAATGACAACTAATTTTTGACACTATCTGACTGTTTTTTTTTGCAATTGTTGAACCTATGAAAAACAGTGACTAGGTCTAAATTCTACACTAAAAATGTTTGATAATGTATATGACTTTTTCTGTCCTTGCTGCTGGCAAGTATATACGTCCTAATATTGGTTTCCGTTCTCTAAATTTAAATAGCCCCAAGCAAATGTTTTAAAATATATATTATATATATATATATCTATAGAAGCACATAAAATCTTTAAAAAAAATCTTTTTAAAATGCACAATATTGTTACAACATCAATATTACATTTGCCTTTTCTGTTGCCTTTTTAAATTACAATGTACACAATGGTAGACTTCGGTATTTATGTTAAAAAAAAATGAAAAGATATTGATGATGGTAAAGTTTTCAGTATAGAAATCAAGGTTACTGTAAATTCTGAAATTATTGCGATGTTTTTATTATAAGAATAATGCAACAGGGTAATAATCACAATAATTTAAACTGGCATTTTGATTTTTTTTATATAAATAAAACTGGCATTTCCTAAATATTGCAAGATTAAAATCACATTTTAGTCTAAATAATAAATGCACACAATAATTTCTGAATTTACAGTAATGGTTTGTTTTTCTACTGTTTGTAGGTGTAGGTAATGCTGATGGAAAAGATCTCAGTATGGAAATCAGAGTGGATGGTTTACTTATATATGAATGTAATTTGGGACAGAATATAAATTGCACTGTAAGTTAAGTATACATTATTATTAGACCAGATTTTTAGTAATAGTTTGAGAAAATGTGCTCATGTTTTTATGCCCCACCTACGATAGTAGAGGGGCATTATGTTTTCTGGTCTGTGCGTCCGTTCGTCCGTCCGTCTGTCTGTCCGTTCGTTCGTTCGTCCGTCTGTCCCGCTTCAGGTTAAAGTTTTTGGTCAAGGTAGTTTTTGATGAAGTTGAAGTCCAATCAACTTGAAACTTAGTACACATGTTCCTTATGATATGATCTTTCTAATTTTAAAGCCAAATTAAACTTTTGACCCAATTTCACGGTCCACTGAACATAGAAAATGAAAGTGCATGTATCAGGTTAAAGTTTTTGGTCAAGGTAGTTTTTGATGAAGTTGAAGTCCAATCAACTTGAAACTTAGTACACTTGTTTCCTATGATATTATCTTTCTAATTTTAATGCCTAATTATATTTTTTATCCAATTTCACGGTCCATTGAACATGGAAAATGATAGTGGGAGTGGGGCATCCGTGTACTTTGGACACATTCTTGTTTTATTTATTGTATTTTATGTGAAACAAAATGATACAGCCAATTGCAATAAAGTCAATCTTAGTATATGATATGATAAATGCTGGGTAACAAAGCCTGGAATAAAATACTTCCCCCCACCCACCCCCCAAATAAAACCTTCTAAACCATACAAGTATCACTACCAAACTTGGTTTGATGATGCTCCAAGGTGTAAAGAAATCTTGAGGTCACTAGGTGAAAGGTCAGAGTCACAGCAGGTTTTTAGCGATTCAAATTGTTTTGTTTTCTTTTTTTTCTGGATAATATCTTTAGAACCATAAGTTAAACATTTATCAACCTTTGATCATGGACTCATGAACATCTGTCTGGATTCACCATTTCAATACTGATGCATCAAGATTGAAAAAATACAAACTGAACACACATATTATAATTTTATAGCAAAAGTCTAAAAGTAATCTGAATCTTATATCATTTCATTGATCTATAAGGTCATAGAGACTAAGATAATAAATTATATTGCAATAAAATATCTTATTCTTACTGTTGGTTGGACTCAACATGGTCCCTGGACTTGCATTCAAAAATCCTTAGTGGTAACCCTGTAAATGGATCAAAGTTTTAGCAGTCATTTTAAAAATGGTGAAATTTTGGCAAATTATGATTTTTTTTAACAATATCTATTGATGTTGCAACAATCATTACTTAAGTATGTTGTAAAATGTCTCTTTTAAAGAGATAACTATTGGGTAATTAGGGCAGTATTTTGTTTCTTCTTCCACAAAACCATCAAGGTCACAACTTTGCTTTATCAGCTATTGTGCATCAGTATTTTATTTAAATTGCGAAAATTCTTGTTAGGAATAAGTCATTTTTACTGGCCATGAATTAAGCAATTAATATATTTGCAAATGTTTGGTTGATTATAAAGGCACTCTCGAATGTATGTAAATTTTTTGTTGGTTTAATCTAATTCTTATTCATTAATTTAAAAAAAAACACAATTTTGGAGTAGAAAGGAAAATCATATTCTTTTGTGCTTTAAATGAGAGGAAATTTGCTTTTGAACTAGTTACGGATATAAGTTTTGTTTTATCTGTTTAATTGTATTTTAGCTAAACAAATTGCCAGAGGATGACAGTATAGAGGTTAAGTTAGAGAATGTTCCAGTTCTGACAGATGATGTTAAAGTTAGATTCTTTTCCAGTGATGTAAGTATTAAATTATCCTGTAGAACGAATGTAAGGCAAAAAAAACTACAGTGCAGACAGATTTACTTTCTTTTACATGTCATCAGATTTCCTATTAGTGATCTTATTTACATTTACCAGTTTTCCCACTGTTTTTACATCTTTTTAATTAAGTCACAAAACAAAATTGGTTAAGTAACAACTTACACAGTTTGATTGTCAGTTTAGTACAATAGCTTGCTTTTCTCTAATAATACATATTTATGAGATTTTCAAATTCTAATGCACTTTTTATGTTACTTTTTTTTTCATTGGCTAAAGTTACTATTAAATCCACAGTTGACCTGTAACTAAGGAGGGACCTGCAAATTTGAATTCATTTACTCAATAAATGTTAGATTACTACAATATAATCTAAAAAAACCAAGATCTACCTCAAAATTGCCCTTACTTAATTTTATCTAAATTTGAATGGGTGATGTAAAGTAATAACCTTCAGATGAAAAGTTTTTCCTTTGTATGACGTGACATTTAGCCATGATGTCTTTGCGCCAAAATCATTCATGAAAATTCGCTGAATTCTATTGTAATTTCAAATTAATACATTTTTTCCAGCTCTATAAAGTATTATTTCTTTTTGTAAAGCATTAGAATTGGAATTACAGTACAGTTTTGATTTGACGGTCGCTTATCTCAGTTTAACTGTCTCAGCTACTGCATTTGCGACCTTCAAATTGCCCAATTGATGGTGGCAACGCTTCAACTACAGTACTGTTATTCCTTAATTTTGTAAGGACTGTGCTTTGTATTCATGAACAAGACCTACACCTCGAAAATGGGGAAATCAAAATTTTAAATGATAACTAAATTCTATTAAAAAACATACAGACTAAGTTCTACTGGAGAAACTACAGTGCTCTTTTTTCACTTACAGAAAAATGTACCAAAGATCTATGACCATTGTGCTTTTTTCTTCTGGTTCCACACTGCTTTTATAGAGGACAATAGGTATGTATTGAATTAAGTTCATACATGTATCTGTTTTTGTAAACTGATAGTAATGTCAAGCATTGCCATTCACTACAAGCATATACATGACCAGTAAGTTAAGATTATTACATTTCAAAGGCACTATAGATTTTAAGATATTTTTCAAATGGTATAAGATTATATTATTTTAAAAGTTGAAAGTCTTAACCAATAGTTTATTACCCTTTCCTGACTATGTTAGAGTTATGGTTTTAAAATTTGAGTAGTTACAAGTTGCATACATCTACATTCATTTCATATATTCTATTAAAAGGATAACAGGAATTACTAAAAAAATTAACAATATAATGGATCACACAAGCAACTGACTCCTTTGAAAGAAAATAAATTTGCATTGACAATGAAAGATGTTTAACACTTTAACTGTAGAATACTGCAAATGGTTTTATTTCAGCAGGGTAACATTCACTAGAGTACTTTGTAAACAGGAATATGGAGATGAAACATTAAAATCTAAAACACTTTCTGTAAAGCAATATATCTATGACACATAAAGCTGAACTTAGCTAGTTAACATTTTATTTTTACCAAACAATATTATACTTTACTTATAAACAGTTAGTTGCATAGTATTGGCTAACGTAGCCATTAATTATTGCTACTCACTGGAAACAGAAACTGTACTTGAGAAGTATAAATTTGTTAAACTGTTAACTTATTTTAGCAATTGATTTATTTTTAGCTCACCTGGCCAAAAGGCCAAGTGAGCTTTTCTCATCACTTGGCGTCTGGCGTCCGTCGTCGTCCGTCGTCCTGCGTTAACTTTTTTCTCCTCTGAAACTACTGGGCCAAATTTAACCAAACTTGGCCACAATCATCATTGGGGTATCTAGTTTAAAAAATGTGTCCGGTGACCCGGCCAACCAACCAAGATGGCCGCCATGGCTAAAAATAGAACATAGGGGTAAAATGCAGTTTTTGGCTTATAACTCAAAAACCAAAGCATTTAGAGCAAATCTGACATGGGGGTAATATTGTTCATCAGGTCTAGATCTATCTGCCCTGAAATTTTCAGATGAATCGGATAATCGGTTGTTGGGTTGCTGCCCCTGAAATGGTAATTTTAAGGAAATTTTGCTGTTTTTGGTTATTATCTTGAATATTATTATAGATAGAGATAAACTGTAAACAGCAATAATGTTCAGCAAAGTAAGATCTACAAATAAGTCAACATGACCAAAATGGTCAGTTGACCCCTTTAGGAGTTATTGCCCTTTATAGTCAATTTTTAACCATTTTTCGTAAATCTTGGTAATCTTTTACAAAAATCTTCTCCTCTGAAACTACTGGGCCAAATTTAACCAAACTTAGCCATAATCATCATTGGGGTATCTAGTTAAAAAAATGTGTCCGGTAACTCAGCCAACAAACCAAGATGGCCGCCATGGCTAAAAATAAAACATGGGGGTAAAATGAAGTTTTTGGCTTATAACTCAAAAACCAAAGCATTAAGAGCAAATCTGACATGAAGTAAAACTGTTGATCAGGTCACGATCTATCTGCCCTGGAATTTTCAGATGAATCGGATAATCGGTTGTTAGGTTGCTGCCCCTGAATTTGTAATTTTGAGGAAATTTTGCTGTTTTTTTGTTATTATCTTGAATATTATTATAGATAGAGATAAACTGTAAACAGCAATAATGTACAGCAAAGTAAGAACTAAAAATAAGTCAGTATGACCAAAATAGTCAATTGACCCCCTAAGGAGTTATTGCCCTTCATAGTCAATTTTTAACAATTTTCTTAAAATTTGAAATTTTCAATAATATTTTCCACAGAAAGTACTGTTATAGATAGAGATAATTGTAAGCAGCAAGAATGTTTAGTAAAGTAAGATCTATAAACACATCACCATCACCAAAACACAATTTTGTCATGAATCCATCTGTGTCCATTGTTTAATATTCACATAGACCAAGGTGAGCGACACAGGCTCTTTAGAGCCTCTAGTTTCAGGACTTTAACAAATAGAAAAATAATGAGAAAAAATATTGTAATTTCTAAATTTATTTTACCACATCATGTTAATTAGAAAATCGCGAAATGAAATCCTTGCTAAATGGGATAGAACCGACTTAACAGATTTAATGTATCCATGAAAATAAGTTGGTTTACAGTATGTATGATTATAATGTAATGGGATCATTAATTTTCTAAATTATATATCTTGAGTTTTTTTGAACTTGGCAATGTTTTTAAGGGCAATTTTGTATATTAATTTAGATTGGTTCTGACCAGGGAAGAACTTGATAATCCTCACAAGAAAGAAGGACAGAAATTCTACCATGAAAAGTTAATGGTGGAAGTTCTTTTTGAAGATCATAAAGAAGACTAATAATTTTAGTTTTCATATAAGTTTTATAAGCATATAGTTTATATAATATTATATAGCATATTATATCAGTTATAATAGCATTAAATTGTTGACTAAAGTATATGTATGGGGCTGTAAAAACCCCAAAAGATATTAATGTTATGCTAAAAAGTCTGACTTAACATGGCATTATAACCTATTTGCTTTGACTAATTATTAAAAATAATTTTCCAGGTTGAACATTGACAAAAAGGGGCATTTATTTATAAGGTTGTTCAATATTATTATGTTCCATGAGCATTGCATACACCTGGGAGAACACACTGAAATGACTGTTTTGAAATTGCTTTGTAACCTAACTATGAACGACTGTTTTTTCTTGATTTAAAAGTGTTTTTCAAGTTCTATTTTCAGACTATATATTTATTGGCTTTTTATATTTTAATCTGTTTCTCCATTCAATCAGTACATTCCACTGTTCTATGTTGACTACAATAACGCTTGAATGCATATGAAAAAGGTCAATGAAAAAATCTTCAATTAAACATTCCAGATTAGCTCAGGATTTATCTATCTCTAGAAAATTTAGCTAACCTACTGATTGGCTGACTCTCTGAGTAGCACCAGTCAAAATCCAGAATGTATTGAACATGTATAAAGAATTCTGACCATCACTAGTAGGAGAGATAGGAGAAAGAGAGGGACTGAATTCAATGGTTTAGCAAATATACCACTTATAATAATGTGCAATATACAAATATTTGTTGAAAAGAGGTTGTTAAGGATATTATTTTGTTTAAATTGATGTATTTTTAAGAGAAATTTATATTTTACAGAAATGATTTGTTGTAAAGGGAGATTATATATTATTAATATGTGCAATATTTATTGAAATTAATTGTTTTATAATTTGGAATTATGTATTTACTGCAGTTAACAAATTGCTGGTCACTTTACTGTTGATTTATTAGATTAGTTATTTGTGCAGAAGTTTGTTATAGAATATATTGAGTTCAAATTTTTGTTTTTTTAAAGTTCAAAATGTGTACTTAAAAATATTAAGTAATCATGCTGCAAGTTTCTTTTCAGATTGTCTCCCCTGAACACAATGATGTAGTTTCAGGGTTGACATAAAACATTTGACTACTTATATGCCATATTCATATTTTGAAATGGTATCCATAGTAAAACAAAATAATTTTCTTTTTTTTATAGTCAAAATCAACAGATATTTTTATAAAAAAATTTAAAAACAATGTTACAAGAGTTTTGTTTTATTAATTTTGACCAAAATAGTTAGTGGAATTTACAAAGATATTATTTAAAAAAAAATCTCTGAACGTTACAAAATTTTGTTTCCAGTTGTCGAAAGTTCATTCACATTCTATTATTTTACAGATTTTACCTGCATTTGTATTGCTAGAATTGCAACTTTTACCTATTGAAATTTCAGATTTTTCAGAAGACTGGAAAAATATAGAAATATAGAAGCAATTGTTTATCTTTTTTGTTGTTGATTTTACTGTAAGTCAGGCTGGTCCTGAAACACAGAATGAGTTTGTTTATTGCCATGAAAGAGTTACTTAAATTTAAAAAAAAAAAATTGTAATTGTTTGGTGCTGTGTATTTAGATTTCAGATAAGATAGACTTTTTTGGAAAATGACGCAGTCATTGTTCCATAACTGCCGACCTGATTTCTCTGCCTACCGCGCTTGGTTTCGTATTTACTAATTTCAATACAAACTGGAATGTGCTTGTGTTATCATTATGCATGAGCATTGTGTAGTAATCAGCCAGGAACCAGTTTACAAACTAACTGGTTTCTGTTTGTATTCCACTACAGTCGAACAAAGTGTTGTAGTTTGACAGGAACCAGTCCAGAATTTTGTAAACTACAAAACGTAATCGGTTATTATCATTCCGTTTTGGTGTTTCATACCGACTTATATGGTTTGAATAAGCTTAAGACCCTTCAAACATTAATGTGATAGGTATATTAAAGACTGTTTTACAAAAGGATGAAACTGTTTTGCTTTAAAAGTCGTACTATAGTGATATATGTTATGTACGGATTTCCACTCTCACCGGTTAATTTCTTCTTTTACACGTGCTTTTGAAACTTCCTGTTTAAACATCGCAAGTTTTAAAATTGTTTTTTGAGTGAATTTAACTTATTTTAACAATCACAAAGCGTTCGGGAATCATTTCAAGCAGTTTCTTCTTCTCTTTGATGATGGAAAATAGGTTTTCTCAAGAAAATACCGCAAACGATCGCAGAGGAATTGAAACGTACAAGTCAAGTCGGCACCTGGTTAAATTGGCATCTAGTCAAATCGGCACCTATTTGACGTCAATTCGGCTTCCAATAATATTTATTATAATATTTTCTATTCAATTAATTAATAACTGTTACCAAGTACATAGTGAATATTAGGTAAACAACGAGACCAAAGTGAATATGTTGTTGTGTATAAAAGTAAACAACGAAGCTATTGTTTTAACCATTAGACAATTATTAAAATTAAATGGAAAACTATGAGTCCCTTTCAATAAATCAAACTTTCATGCCAAATAATTAGCAAATTTAAGGTGGGTTTTTTTTCAGTAATGTTTAAACAGCATTAAACAAACAATCCTGTAAAAGACTCAACTGGTTAAATAATGCATAAAAATATCCAATATCTCATGTATTAGTCCAAATAATAATGACGTCTGACAAGGCTATTTTATTTTTTTCTGGGACGCCTTCCTAAGACGTTCGTAGGAAGGCTTCCTAAGAAGGCGTTCCAGAAAAAAATTAACATAGCCTTGTGGTCATAGGAAGGTGTCCCAGAATAAAATTTAAAAAGCCTTGCCAGACGTAATAATTATTTGGACTACTCATATATATCATTAAAAATACACCAAAAAATTCATGTAGTTGAGAAAAATAAATACATTCAAAATGTACATGAACATCCAAAAAAGTGAAAGTTAGTATTAACTCTTTTTGCTTTAAAAATTTACAACTGCATTTAAGTATTGAATGCTTTTTTTTGTAAATTCATTGAGGTGTAAAAGCGTTGACCCAAGTACTTTTTGTATGAAGCCCGTAAGCGTAAGCGCTTCATTCTAAAAATGTGCACACAGTCAACGCTTTTGCAACCCTATGAGGTTACAAAAAGAAACATTCAATACTTATAATTACTTTTTTTAGCTAGGATCATGAAAACACGAATTTTATAACTTTTTTATTCAATTCATCTGTGCACTTTATTGTGGGACCACGTGTTATCATGAATGAAAAGTTTTATTGAGTGATGCAATTGCTTGAGGAATAACATGTGATGTGCAGTTAGCCAATCAGAATAAAGTATTATAATGAAACATATATCAAATGTAATTATAACAAAATACATTACGTTGTAAGAGTTATCTCCCCAAACACTGTTTTTCTTGTGGCCACCTCTCCTTCGTAACCGTAAAAGATTTTATTTTACCAAATTGCTCGTTACATATTTAGGATAAGAATATTCGTTTGAACCATAGCTCTATGGGGACTCCATATGAGAGTTATTCCCCCTTTTTCATTTGATTCAAGCGATATGCATTTTCAACTGGTAAACCATAACTGATAGAGACCTAGGGTCTTCATGAGGTCATTGGTACTAAAAATGAAAATGAGGTCAATGTCAAAGGTCAAGGTCATATTATAAATTTTGATTTTGGCTTATTTTCACTTCTTTTCAAATACTGTATGACATTTTGACAAATAATTTTTCATAAATTATTAGTTGCGACATGTCCTTACTTGTATATTTTGGTTGAAAGGCTGCGCATACAATAAAAGGGAGTTTTTGTCCATCTTACATTTAAAATTACGCGTCAAGTGGTAGTACTCATTAACCAAACATATTAAAGACCTAGGATATTTTGATTCAAGGTCCATGGTTTGTGACCTTGATATTGAGGTCAAGGTCATAGGTTAATAGGACGTCATAAAGCCATAGGAACTAACATTTTAAACTGATTTTTCATATTTCAATATAAAAATAGATCTTTTCTAGTGGAAAGACTTCAATTGTTCTCTGAACAATTTGTTTTTAATTTACATCATATTTTGTGGGAGAAGGGGGTTCAGACTATGTGGTATCAGGTCTGTTTGCGCCCAATACACTTTCGCACCTCGCACGTTCACACCCAAGGTCCGTTCGCACTCTACTCATTCGCGCCCAATTTTAATTCAAATTCAAGTTGAATAATTGGAAAATCATGATTGTTGTTTTAAATTGCTTTGGTGTAAATACTGAATGTATTTATAGCTTGGTATGAGTAAAACATTGAAGATTTTAAAGGAAAAACACAAAAGATAATTGTTTTTAAGCCCTTTGATTTGAAACAACGAAACAATAAAATATAGGAACCAAAATATAGCAATCCACTATTATAACCAAAACATGATAAAATTTATACAACACACAAGAAAAAAATAGTCAGAATCTCACTTCATTAAGAAAGAGGTCAATGAAACAAAGTATAGCAATACACTAACCAAAACATGATTAAGAGTTATTCAACGCTAAATAAAACGTTGACAAAATACCACTTTATTTAGAAAGGATTATTATTATCTTTAACAATACGCTATCCAAAACATGATTAAGATTTATTCAACACAAAAAAAAAATGCTGTCTCACTTTATTTTGAGACAATGACAACAATTATACTTATAAGAAAACACTTGCTTACAGAGTTATTAAACACAAAACCAATTAAGATTAGTTGCGAACATGTAGGGTGTGAAAGTGAAAGGGGGCGAACATGAGTTGGTTCAAACGTGAATGGGCGCGAACGGACCCGGATTCAGCCTATGTACCAGTGAGAAATATAGAAGCCTTTCTACGGTATTTATTTGTACAATTCAGGTAGTCTTGACCTATTCATTTGTCTTAAAAAAAAAACCAGCCAGTTGGCACCTTCACTTCACACACACACATATACGAATATCAATTATATGCTTACGAGACATGTTGCATTGTTAAACTAATTACGGTATGTGAAAATCAAGACTTGCATAAAAACTATCCCAATATTAGAGACAGTGGCGTCATTTTTCTTCAGAGCTTTCAGCTCTTTGATTAATTGTTATAATCAAAGCCTAGTCATTTTCAATTTTCTTTTGTCATTGAATTTTTATTTCCTTTAGAATTTCATGGTACATATAGTTGATCATACATTAACTTTCTCTAAAGAGGATTTTATTTTTTGGTGCTGTGTGTTTATGTAAGATATAAGATATAATTTATACTTGTTATAATTAAAGCCTAGTCATTTTCAATTTGCTTTTGTCATTTAATGTATATTCCTTTTCAACATAGTACTTGCATCTATACACAGAAATGCCATCATTGTCTATTGAAAATTCATGAAATTTTTTATTTTAGTTTATGCACATCAAATATTACCCATCTATATTAAGGTTAATGTCACTATAATTGGTATGATAAACATTACCAAAAACATTGATATAGACAAGATTCTATCATCCAGAAATGTGCAATACAGAACCTTTCAGGTCAAACAAACATCATAGCTTCCATCAAAACTATGTCGAATAAACATCAGTAGGAAAGTTTAAAAAAAACTTAAAACAGGGAGAACTTGTACTAAGACTGTCTTTAATTGTAAAAAAAGAAATGTTATTGTGAAGCCACTGGGTAAGGGACTCCACCCATAATGCAAAAACGGAAAAGTAGAAAAGCACTTTCAAAAAGAACATTACTTTTTAATATGAATACATTAATACATACTGTAAAGTTATGAAGAATTGACTTGTGATTCATTAATCTGATTTTCATTAGTTAATTTGTTTTTCTTCACCCCTTTTCAATGGATGATTTTGTTATCCCATAATTGGTAGTACCTATACAATTACATAAAACCTGTCTTTTCAATTATTTAAGGTCAAACATAAACATTAAAATATATATAAAATATATGCACCATGTTTCAGGGTTAAAAAGAGGAGTTTGAATGAAAATATAACTAATTATTTGAGATTTGACTGTAGGGAAGTTCAGAAACCATTGCAGAATTAGTTCTTTTTTTCTTACCTGAAAAGGCTGTTATAGCCTAGTCTAATATTCTGGCAATAGATATATTTTCCAATTTAGAAATATTTAAAAAGATTGATGGTGTTCAAATAATGCATAACAAAATTTTAAAATTACTCCATAGAACTATTGGGTAGAAAGTTAAGATTTCATCTTATAAATGTAGATTATATGTTATGTGTTTTATACTCTCATTAATGTAAAATTTTAGAATGTTCACATTCCTTTTTAAAAAATTTATAAAAGGTCACTTTTCAGTAGTTTTGCACTAGTAGTTTATTGTACTTTTAATACTTTTTTATGAGTACTTTTACATTGCAGTAACATAAATATTTACTGAAATAAAATTTTGCACATTAACAGGCTTTTAGATTTTATTGAAACAATTTCATGGTCTAATTGTTTAATGACTTATAATGATGATTCATTAGATGAATTCATTAGTGTTTATTATCCAGTGGCAAATATTTCATGCATATCAAGTTGAGAACATGAAAATGAACTCTACCTTGTACTAGACCAACATGATGTCTTTTTAAACTGCTAGTTCTATAGGTAACCATTGCATCCTACCTGGACACACAACTCTAACTCAAAGCCAACCAGTATTTGCTCTTACTCATAAATGGTGGAGAAGCAGCAAATACCAATTTTCAATAAAATTGAGAAAGGAAATGGGGAATGTGTCAAAGTGACAACAACTCGACCATAGAGCAGACAACAGCCGAAGGCCACCAATGGGTCTTCAATGTAGCGAGAAACTCCAGCACCCGTAGGCATCCTTCAGCTGGCCCCTTAAAAAATATGTATACTAGAACAGTGATAATGGACGTCATACCAAACTCTGAATTATACACAAGAAACTGAAATTAAAAATCATACAAGACTAACAAAGGCCAGAGGCTCCTGACTTGGGACAGGCGCAAAATTGCGGGGGGGGGGGGGGGTTAAACATGTTTACGAGATCTCAACCCTCCCCCTATATATCTTTGTTTTGACCAGAATATGAGCTGTTTAGAGACAACAGGAGGAAGTGGATTTTTTTGGTGCAAATCTTCATAGATTATGTTGTTATACATGTATATTAACAATTTTGGGTGTTCAGGTAAATCTATATAATTTTTAGCCCACCTGGCCTAAAAGGATTCAAATTCAGGGTGGTAAATATCAAATTCTCCAAAAAATGAACTTGACCTAGCTATAGCCCATTGCAAGTAATTACAAAAGTTCCACTTCTAAAAAGCTTTCAATCTGGCCAGATTTTGACCGGATAGTCCAATTTACAGCCATCTTATATTCTTGTGCTTTACATGGACTGAACTATGTTATGGATTACTATGGGTTCATTAGATTTTATGGAGGAAAATGAAATGTTTTTTTCTCTTACTTAATTTTATGCTTTTAACATATTCTGTACACAACCAAAACCTTGTACTTAATTTAATCATAAAAATTTAAAGAAATTATTACTCCTGAAAACATAACCTATCCACAGTAGAAAATGATTTCTCAATGGTCCAGTACGTAATTTCTGGACAGTTCAAAATTGATATATTATTTGGGGAAAAAATGTTATTCATTCCTGATTTCATACAAATCTATTAAACAAAGAGTGCACAAGCTGAAATATCTGACCATGATTAATATTTCATGTTGAAAATCTTAAAGATAAAAGGTTTTACAAACATTATCACTTAAACCCTAACATTGGTAGTTCCATGACAATGAAGTAAAGATCAGATTAACCATACCATACAGGCAATGTCCTAATAAGAACCATTCCATTCACCTAAAATATTTGAAATATTGCATAAAGTATCCATGGAACAGACAAAAGCATGACAACTTACTATTGATCAATGAGCCATTAAATGAGTTCAAGGACTGTCAGACAAACATGTATACAGTACAATCATTTCATACACCAAATGTTTAGTTGGGTTTTCAGCTGTTGTCTGCTCTGTGGTCGGGTTGTTGTCTCATTTCCATTTTCAATTTTATATAAGTTATCAAACTCAAAAAAAAAAAAACAGATGCTCCGGAGGGCGCAGCTTTATACAACCGCAGAGGTTGAACCCTGAACGGTTGGGGCAAGTATGGACACAACATTCAAGCTGGATTCAGCTCTAAATTTGGATTGTGATTAAATAGTTGACACAGCATAGGTTTCTGCCACAGAATGAATGTGGTCTAATGAACTTATTTTTTTGGCCTTTGAGCAATTCACTATGCTGTTGAATATTAATCCTCTCAAAAAAATGTTTGAAGAAATTTCTTTCTATTTATGAAATCTGAAATGAGAATTTTTTTTTTTCACATCCCCCTTTCCCTTTTTCCAAAACTGATCTCAATTCAAATTTCTAATGGTGTTTGCAACAATAACTACTCATTTAAATACATCATAAAATATTAAAATGTAAAATAAAGTGCTTGTTATCACTGAATGGTAAAGATTGTTTTAATTTATAAGTTGGTAGTACAAGTGAATATACTGTACATTGTATATTGTATAAAACAATGATTTAAGTTGATTCAACTACTATTCTGGACAAAGAAAGATAACTCCAATTGAAAATTTCTTGCTATTGCACAATACTGTGCAATTGCAGATTTCTTGCTATTGCTGAATACTGTGCAATTGAAAATTTCTTGCTATTGCACAATACTTAATATAATAATTTTGGATCCTGATTTGAACCAACTTGAAAACTGGGCCCATAATCAAAAATCTAAGTACATGTTTAGATTCAGCATATCAAAAAAGCCCAAGAACTAAATTTTTGTTAAAATCAAACTTAAATTAATTTTGGACCCTTTGGACTTTAATGTAGACCAATTTGAAAACGGGACCAAAAATTAAGAAACTACATACACAGTTAGATTTTGCATATCAAAGAACCCATATTTTTGATGAAATCAAACAAAGTTTAATTTTGGACCCCGATTGGGACCAACTTGAAAACTGGGCCAATAATCAAAAATCTAAGTGCATTTTTAGATTCAGCATATCAAAGAACCCCAAGGATTCAATTTTTGTTAAAATCAAACTAAGTTTAATTTTGGACCCTTTGGACCTTAATGTATACCAATTTGAAAATGGGACCAAAAATTAAGAATCTACATACACAGTTTAATTTTGGACCCTTTGGACCTTTATGTAGACCAATTTGAAAACGGGACCAAAAATTAAGAATCTACATACACAGTTAGATTCGGCATATCAAAGAACCCCAATTATTCAATTTTTGATGAAATCCAGGGGTTTCATTATCTTTCATGTTGACTGGTATTTTCCACGTTTCTAGGTGGTACTTTTCAATTTATTCCATGAATATCTTATATAAAAATTCCTACATTTAGGGCTAGGCGGTACTTGTCAATAGCATAGGAGGGTAAAAGTACCGGGTACCGCCTCCTAATGAATGGCCTGGAAATCAAACAAAGTTCAATTTTGGACCCTTTGGGCCCCTTATTCCTAAACTGTTGGGACCAAAACTCCCAAAATCATACCCAACCTTCCTTTTATGGTCATAAACCTTGTGTTTAAATTTCATAGATTTCTATTTACTTTTACTAAAGTTATGGTGCGAAAACCAAGAATAATGCTTATTTGGGCCCCTTTTAGGCCCCTAATTCCTAAACTGTTGGGACCTCAACTCCCAAAATCAATCCCAACCTTCCTTTTGTGGTCATAAACCTTGTGTTTAAATTTCATTGATTTCTATTTACTTATACTAAAGTTATTGTGCGAAAAACCAAGAATAATGCTTATTTGGGACTTTTTTGGACCTTAATTCCTTAACTGTGGGACCAAAACTCCCAAAATCAATCCCAATCTTCCTTTTGTGGTCATAAACCTTGTGTCAAAATTTTATAGATTTCTATTCACTTTTACTAAAGTTAGAGTGCGAAAACTAAAAGTATTCGGATGACGACAACGATGCAGATGACGACGCCAACGTGATACCAATATACGACCAAAAAATTTTCAATTTTTGCGGTCGTATAAAAAATAACTGATGAATCACCAAAATAAGGTGAAGGCAGATATTTCAACCATACAGCACATGTAGTGGACCTACAGCATATAGGTAGTAATTAAAACAAACAGGTAATTCAAATCAGAAATGAACCGTGCAACTTTGACCTTGATCACTGATCCATGAAATTAGATCAAGGTCAGGCTAACCCTGTCTGATGAACATACTAAGCTTGTATCCATGTACCAAATATAGTTATACTATTACAAATACCAGTACTCATGGACATAACTCATGTAATATTTGAGAAACTCACATAACACAGTTTTTTTTTTAAAACAGTCATTGAACCATGGAAATGAGGTTAAAGACCATGGACATATTAAACATGGAAACTTCATAACTTAACTCTATATAAGATTAAATCATCCAGGTTTTCTACCCTCTGAAACAAAATTTATTAAGCTTTGTACAAATAGTTAATACTGCCAGATTGTAACCCCTCTGCTTCAGAGGTGAGACAAAATAATGAGGTTGAAGAATAATAAAATTATTAAGGTACATGTATACCAAAATTCTCAAATGTGGATGTTATGCCCAAACTAGCAAGGAATAGGATGTTTGGTGATTTTGAATTGAATCAATTTTATAATAGGTGTAAAAAAATATTATTGGTGGCCCGGTTACTTCCTTTTTGATGATACTTACATTTTTTTATTAAAAGTAACAGCATTTTTTCATGCATCATTGTCCAGTGACAAGTGGGATATTGTGGATTCATATATTTTTGATCATCACAATAATCAAGGGTTAATGCATCGTCTTATTATTGTTATTACCATGATTACCGTAACAAAATATTGTTTTTCTTTGGGGGATGTATCTCACCATAAGGTGATTCCTCTTTACCATCTTCACTCCACATGTTTTTGTTATATTCTTATTTGTATCCATCTGATGAGTTAAGCCCTGTTCAACTGATTTTTATAGTTCATTCTTATGTTGTATTGTTACACTACTGTCCAAGGTTGGGGGAGGGTTGCCAATTGAGATCACTGCCACATTCTGAATGTAAATGCCTGTCCCAAGTCATAATCCTGCAATTCAGTGACTGCCGTTTGTTGCTGTGCTACATATTTGTTTTTGGTTATTTTTTTTGGTACATAAATTAGGCCCTTAGTTTTCTTGTTTAAATTGTTTTACATTTGTGATTTCCTGCCTTTGATAGTTGAATATGTGGTATGGACTTTGCTAATTGTTAAAGGCTGTACCATGACCTATAGCTGTAAATTTTCTGTGTCATTTGGTCTCTTGTGGAGAGTTTGTCTCATTGGCAATCATACCACATCTTTCTTTTTTTATATTATATCTGAATTCTTTAATTAATTTTAATATATTTTTCCTAGTGCAGCTCTTGTGACATGTACACTGTAAATGCACAATATACCACCAGAAGGAGTGTGACCAAATGTGCTACGACTTTTGCTTACCTAAAAAAAAATTCTTTTGACTTTGTCTGTATGTGTACATGTATGTATCACCATAAGATTTTAAAAGGGGAGCAATCTCTAATTAAAAAAGAATGCGGCCGTGCATATCTGGGTATACATGTATGTTAATGTAAGATACACCGACCCAACAATATAACAAATCTGAAACACACAAATACCAGCCAGTAAAGGAGACATTTTTTGATGAAGCAATTTATTTTAATGATCCCATCCATGTGAATTAGACAATTCACTAACATGATCCCTGACTGTTTGGTCTAAGACAGTGTAAACATCTTTACAACTTTTCACTGCTAAGTCAATAACTTTACTCAGATTGTCCTCATGGAGCCTCGAGTTCTGTTCAAGAAAAACTATCTGGTCAGATTTTGGTAGTGTTGCAACAATTAATTCAGGTCCACCTGAAGATTCTTCAAGATAGTTTATATCAGCAATAGGATTATCATTTACAAAACTTGCTGAACAAGCACAAACAAAGTCTTTCATTGGAATACCAGCATCGATCAGAGCAAGAGTAGCCCCATTTACACTAGCACAGTAATTTCCACCATCCGATTGGAGAACTTCAACAAAAATGTCAATCTGTGATCGTGGATATAAATTTGTCATAATTGCTGCATCAAATGTTTGTTTTAAATGCATTGTCATTTCTTGTGATTTTCTGTCACCTCTTGGTCGACGTTTCCTCTCCCCAGTACTAAATGTAGCCATGCTGTATTGACAGTTAACCAATACTCTGTCAAGTAACAGCTTTGCTCTGCTCCCTCTGATTTCATGTGGACCATAGACTGTGGCCAGCACTTTTGTATTTCCTTGTTCAATGTATGCTGATCCATCTGCCTGCTTGAATACACCTGAAGGAAAGAGAGAAAAAATTGTTATGCTAACTACAATGAAATAATGATATACAAGTTATGAAGTCCTTAAACTTCCAACTACAACCAACTTTCATAATAACACTTTATCGTTTGATCTTTTTATTTTATGTTTTGTTTTTTGTTATTGTCATTTTCTTGTCTTCAAAAGGATAAGTGATACCTGTAGTTTAAGAATTATTCACAAGCTTATTGTCCTCAAAATTATAAGCCTAGGTTGGCCTTTAAAATGAACTAAAAGTCTAATTCAGGCATACTTGGGTCTTGTTACATAATTTAAATCAAAATGTACATGAGGGTAGGAATGGGGTACCCTGCATGACGAATGACGAACCATGGCTTCAGGTCAGGCTATTCCTGTGAAACCCAACTGCTAGTCACACTACACGACTTCATGAAAGCCTTCGACGCAGGAAAACAAATTGATGTAGCTATACTGGACTTCTCCAAAGCATTTGACACTGTGCCGCACAACAAACTACTGCACAAAATGAACGAATACGGTATAAGAGGACCACTAAACAAATGGTTGGAGATGTTCCTAACCCAAAGGAAAATGAAAGCTGTCGTAGATGGGGAGGAATCAGAAGAAGCTTCAGTTGACTCCGGTGTACCACAAGGTACAGTACTAGGACCCCTTCTCTTCCTCTGCCACATAAACGACCTTCCAGATTCAGTACAATCATCTGTCAGACTTTTCGCAGATGACTGCCTCCTGTACAGGAACATAAATAGTCAACATGACCACACACTCCTACAACGAGACCTCCAAAACCTAGAAGTATGGGCCACAAACTGGGGCATGCGCTTCAATGCAAAGAAGTGCTATATACTTAGCATTAAGAATAAAAGCCAGAAGATGTACAGCCTAGACAGACATGTACTACAACAAGTCCAACACAACCCATATCTAGGCTTACAAATATCAGAAGACCTAAAATGGACCACGCACATCTCAAACGTTGCCAAGAAAGCCAATTCGACACTCGGCTTTCTAAGAAGAAATCTACGCTTCTGCCCAAAAGATTGCAATAAGACCGCATATATATCATTAGTACGATCAACTATGGAATATGGTGCCATAATATGGGACCCATATACACAACATGATATAAATCAATTGGAAAGAATACAACGCAGAGCAGCTAGATTCATCACAGGCGACTATAGGTCTAGAGAAGAGGGGTCGGTCACCAAAATGCTAGCCGAGTTAGAACTAGACAACCTACAAACAAGAAGAACAAGTCAACGGCTAGTATTTCTGTACAAAGTGGTTGAGGGGTTGGTCCCAGCTATTAATCCCGACGATTTTCTTGTTAAAAGTAAACCCAAGAGGAAAATCAAACCTAAAACATTTGACAATTTTGTATGTGCCAATATAGTGACAAATTCAGTAAAGAACAATTCTAAGGCACTAGATACTATTCCAAGCAACACCGATCCCTATAAGAACTCATTCTTCGTCAAGAGTGTACTACATTGGAACCAACTAGAGGATCGTATTGTATGCGCAGATACAGTTGAGAGCTTCAAGGCTGCTCTCCAACACCGCCAATAGGTGTCTCTCTCTCCCGTTGAGTAAAAGCCAGAATTGGTATCTTCAACGTACACATACAGATACAGATACAGACAGAAGAAAATTGAATAATTCAAAGAACCTTAGTGAGCGCGCTCAGATACCCCACGTCCCAACAGAAATAAAATAATGTAACTGAAGAAAAAAAATTGAATCATAATTTCCAGTCGATATGCACATCTGCATAGTATGTCCTTATTATCTACAAAGGTTCATGAAATTCTGTTGTGTAGTTTCAGAGAAGTTGTGATGACAAACTGTTGCAGAGGTGAATTGAAGCAAATAATTTCAAAGGGGCGTAACTTCTAAAAAAAAAACATGACATGGAGAATTTAAAGGCCTCTTGTGATTCGTAAGTCCGAGATTACTCTGACGTCCAACGGCTGTTTTGCCAGACAAGCTGGGAAAACAGCCGTTGGACGTCAGAGTAATCTCGGACTAGTGATTCGTGTATCCAAAACGAAGTGCGTCAAATTACAAATCAATAACCTAATTTGCACTGGATCCGTCTTAATTCATTTGGTTTTCTGCCATCTATTCTATAGCCTTGATCTGACAAAAGATTCACTCCTGCCATGCTCCCAATATTTACAACGGCATGGAAATTGAACTCGACAATTGTAAAAGAAGCGTTGATTGGTTAAGATCGAGATATTATCCAATCAATAAAGACCTATCATTTCGAACTCGGACTTCTCCTCAAGATGGCGGGAGGGGATAAAATTCTTTTTCCTCACGAAATATCTAGTTATAATGCTCTAGATTGGTCGGAAGATGGCACAGTAGCAATTGCTACAGATAATGGAGTTTTACTTTTGGTAAATTGTCTCAGTAAATGTTTATATTCTTTCTTGGTTAAAGACTTATACAGTTATAGTGCGAGTCCGCTGCTGGATAACTCGGACTAAAACAAAATCGGCCTATAACAAACTCGGACTATAACAAACTCGGCCTACCATTATTTATATGCAGAAATATATTGAACGAACTCGGACTACGATTAGTAGATTGTTATTTTTTTACTTTAATAAAAAAACACTTTATATATATTATTAAAATTATATACGAATTTATGAGATTACATGTATAATGAATATTTTTGAAAAAAAAGACCATATATATAGAAATGTATTAAAGGGAAACTTCGTAAAAAAATCAAAAATTGATATTATGTTCATTCTGTATAAAAATGCTCAAATTCATAGATATTAAAGTTTTATTCCGCTAGATAAGCGATCACCATCGATTTTAAATTAAGGGTATTAATTCTCTGCGTTCCGCCATTTTGTCCTTCTTTCCCGATTAATGAAACGATATGTCTATAAACCACAAAGAAACAAAACTACAGTAACCGATGTAGTCGTAATTGCGTGTCGATATCTTGTCAATCGTACGGTTGTTTTATCCGACTAACTAACCATGGTCTGTTGTTTTTAAACTTGATATTGGAATTAGGTGAAAAGTCAAAGTTGAAATCATAAATAAGTGTTCCGTGAAAATTGTTTTCGAAAATCTAATTTGTTCATAATTCTTTAAAAACTGTTTTCAAATAAATTTTGATCTTCCCTCTTCTGATCACCAGCATGGCTAAAGGTATTACTTCCAAAGGTATTGTGAGGGGTGTGAGGTGACACGTGCAGGTATTCAAGCGATTTCCTGTCGGGCTTGCAAGTTCACGCATCGTTTCACTTCTGCAGGTATTGATCAGTGTACACGGCTGATAACATTTAACTTTCCATTTTGAACTATCAGATGTATAATATACAACTCTGTCTTACTTGTCATTACCAAACTCATACGCTTGTTTATAAATAACATTTCTGGTGTAAAGAATATTATTCATAAAAATATAAATAATACCCAAAAAATAAGATTTGATGAAATTAAAATCTATTTAAATATTTTTTCCAAGGGTGAATTTGGGAAAATGTAATATATACTCATTGTCAAAAGTGAAGGACAGATTGGAACATACCAGAAATATTGATTTAAAAAAATGTACGCACTTGCCGACGATTCGTTTATACGACTGGATAGAAAGTTACGGAACTATAGCGCAATTTAAAATATATACATGTATACATTGAACATAAGAAAAAAACATATATTTTGAATAAATAGGGGTAAAAGTGTTGTAAATAGACTAGTCCACGTATGCCAACAGTATGTAATCATCGAATGTCGATAGACTATTGTATACCAGAAGAAAAAGAGAACCAATTTGATTTAAATACAGGTCGATGTATAACTTTTGCTTTGGTTCATTGAAGTTGTGGACATAGTAAAATCACAGATTTATATTTCAATAAGATTGTTCTCGAACAAAGGAAGGAATTCGTCATCACAATTGTTATATATGCCACTGGACGAACACTAATTATCCCGAAGGGATGTGAATATTTTGCTGGGAAACTTTAGAGTATCAAAGTTTCAAATTAATTTCGGGATTTTTTTTTTTCTTGGTATTCAATAACAGAAAAAAGAATAAATTACTTGTCCGCTAAATAGGGGTATTCTTGTCAGATGAAAGACTTTTAGTTATATTTAAAAAAATAGGGAAATATGACATTAAATTGGTTCTGTCTTTTTTTTAAACATCGTTAAAAAAGATGTGTGTCTAAGGTGAACGCCACAAGAACCCTGTAATACTAGTACGAGAGTATAGCATGTAAACATTCCTTCTCAATAATATGGTTGTATTGGAAATCTTTTCATACAGATTGACAACTCATTGTCCGATATGCATGTAATATTTGCCACATGACGCCCATAGTTCTTTCTACCATCGTCATCTTATTCTTTGATATTGCTGTCAACATCGATGGTTCACACCCAAACAAAATGGGAGTAATGGACCTTCAGAGCTTCTCCGTGTTATACACTTGTGAAATATATAGACGAAATTTCTGTATTGAAATGAATATACATCTCACAAACAGGATTTTCAAATAATGATTTTGAGTAATCACCTTACAAACCAATATAAACGTATGGCAAGATATAACCATGAAGGAATTTAGTTTTTGTCAGACACAAGAACTCATCACTATCATAAACGTATACGTATATATGCATACAATTTCAAATATCAAGAACAAGCGGTCGATCGGATGTCGATAGTCCGTTTTCTAACTGTTCGAGTAAGACATGTCACTTGTTCATTCTTGAAAGCCTTCATATTCCCCGTCTAACGATGGGAACTGTTTCTGATTGTGTTGACTATAAATGCTTGTATGGTAATTCTGTTGTTTATCTGTACAAGCGGTTGCATTTCCTCTCCTTTCCCAACAAACAAACGAACGAAACGCTACTAGTCTGCTTTCTCTGGAGCTCATCCTCAATGGCTCTTATACGTCAGGAAACTTACATGTATACTAATAATGATTGTTTCAAGAACAACGATGTATGGACGAACTATTCTAAATTTGTCAATATCAGTTATGCATGACTAAAATATAACTTTTATTACAACTACTGTATTACTTATTTGGATTAATGACGGCTATCATGTTCAACATTGCACAACTATTATCATAGAATTAAAAAAAAAAATCCTCAAAAATCCTTAAAAAAAAATAATGCCTTAGCTTAGATAATTGGTATTTTTTCACAAAAAGTTCGTGTAAATGATTGTCAAATGAATTTAATTATGTAAGAATAAAATGTTAAAAAGAAACTAAAAAAAAAAATTATGTATGTTGTATTTTTTTGTCAATTAAAAACTTTAAAATTGCAATAGTTTTATTAGCATTTAAACACAGCCAGATTTGAATACAAGTTAAGAAATTCCGGTATAAAGTCAATGATATCAAACAGATGTACAATGGTATATCAAATTGGGTAATATTGCATTTAGTTTTTATTAAAGATTAAAACTACTATTTTTTACTTCATATTTGAATCTTTACGCCAATTGCCGCTAAGAAAGTAATCAAAAATTGTTTCCTTTTATTTTTATACATTTTCGGATTTACGAATCTGAATTTTATTTTCAATTAATTTACACAATTTAATTATTGAATCTTTATTCTCATCGTGTATTAAATCTTAGTGTATTAACATCGTGACATCATACTCTTTCTAATCCTTTCTGTATATCCTTTCCAAATAACAACATTTATACCTGTGTACGCTTGAACTCACACCTGCGGCTAAATAGCTACAAGGTAAACGAATTGACCTCAAACCGAGAAATATACAGTGACCTTTACAAAATAATATACACACTCTGCTCACACATTAGTTGCATTAAAATGATTATCAAAACAATAACGGTAAATAGACAAGTAAATAGTAAAAATGTTCAATAAATATTTTATGAATAAAATCTCAACAATAATTAATTAAATGTATTCAAAAACATTTACTAGAGACAGAGACATATTATTTTATAGGAGTTTAATTCAATGAATACAAAACGGTATATGCATATTCATTTTCGTTCATTATTATATTGTGGTTAATAACTACGACCATTCGTCAGCTGTGTGCTTTTAATTACGTATATTTGTCGATAAGCTATAAGAGTTAAACAGATTTTATTTTTTCCCAGAATTCAATAAATCGGGCTAATACGTCACGACCCACTCGAGAATTCAACCAAAAAAGTTACAAATACTTGATTTTCTCCGTTATTAGAAGGAAAATAAATTTAAAACTTTGCAAATGTGTTTTTTATGTTAAGATGAACATAATTAGATGATAAGTAAAAAATCGCGGAATTTCCCTTTAAATATTTGATATATGAGTTGAATTGATATGTTTAAATGAGGATAATTTACTTCTATTTGAAATAGTATTGTGATTTATTATGTTTATTGACAAAAGATATTTTAATGATTGGCGTGTGTTCATGTTTTTATTGTGTTTAATCCTTGGTGTGTATGATTAGTATATAAACAAAGAGAAATTTGATTGACAGTGAATGGCTTCTTAACAATTGCACTAATCTGTAGTTCTTTATTGGTTTTCTATGGTACTAAGAATTCTAAAAAACTTATGGGTGATTAAAAAGGTGTCAACGATACATGGCATGATGTAATATAAATCAATTAAGATATGCATATAATAAAAATTTATTCTGAGAGGGACATTATTACACATAATAATACTTACAAGACAAATCAGTGGTGAATTTTCAATATATCAAAATTAAAAAGAAGTTTTTTTTTGTACTTTTATTTTTATATATATCTTGTTAACGTATTCTTTTTTATCCCCTTCAAAAATGTTTAAACTAAATTATTTAATTAATTTCCAATAACAATTCATTTTAAATTAAGAATTGAAAATTAATTTCCAATAACAACAACAACCAACATTATACTTATATTCTTCTAGTAGTCCGAGTTTGGTATAGTCTGAGTTTGTTAAAGTCCGATTTTGGGAGGCTGATTATGTTATAGGCCGAGTTTGTTATAGTCCGATTTTGTTATAGGCCGAGATATCATGGTTTCTGAGAGTCGAACTATAACTTTACGACAACTGATGATTTCTTTTTTCCTATTGTGATATTTCCATTTCTCTGTTCTTCAGTCTTCACCAACAAACAACAAAAAGAACAAACCACTTTATAATATATTTCATCAAGAAAACATGGTAATTAGTGCTGAAATCAAAATGATAATTGTAAAAAACAGTCAAACATATTTCAATTTGCTATAAACAGGAACATATATATATTGACGTTATATATTACTATTTGTATACTAGTTGTATGGGCCGTTGCCAGTTATTGTAATTGAGTTTGTGCCAATTAAATATTTGTATTTGTATATATGAGACAATATCTGAAAAAGTCTAATTTCCATGTCCCGCACTTCACCAGCAATTATTTTTTTATACAACCATCTTTTTTGAAAATTTTAAGTTTTAGTATAAACTAAATTATATAATGCACCATGGCCTGCCAATTAAGGTAAGGTTTGCGTACACAGGGAGATAACTCGAATTCAAATAATAGAAAAAAGGAGGGATCCGCCATTTTGAATTGCTTTGATTAACCAATGTTCGATAACTACAATATTATCGAAAATAAAACAACACCTACCTCAAAATCGCCGTTTTGATGTAATTTTATCAAAATTTGAATCGTACAAGTAACGTTATGACCTTCAGTTTGCTAGTTTTCATTTATATGACGTCACGTTAAGCCGTAACGTCTTTGTGCAAAAACCATTCATAAAGTTTCGCGGAATTTTATTTCATTTCATAAATGTACATTTTCATGCCCCCGCCGTAGCAAGGGGGTATTGAGTTTTATCCTTGTCTGTTTGTACGTCCATCCGAATGTACGTCCGTTTTTACAAAATTGGTTTCCGTTCTCTAACTTTAGTTTGCCTCAACCAACTGATATATAAAAATTATGCATAATGCTTTTTACCACAAAAACGCAGAATAAATTTGAATTTTGATGTCGTCACTTTTACAGTTCTAGATGTATGAGGGGTCGGACAGGGTACACATTTCTCCTTTCTGTCGTCCCTTTTCTCTTGTCACCCGCCGTAAAACCTTTAAAAAAACTAATGTATGGGAAGCTCATTTCAACAGAAATCGATCTAATATCTTGTGTTTTGATGGCTTGTCCTCGTCCTGTCCTGTCACAAGATAGAAGTGTTGTTTATTCTGCTTCAAGAACCCCGATAATTTTTTCACTGACTGTTAAGCTGTCTCTTTCATTGAATTTGTAAGTCTGATGCACGCCGTTTCCGATTTTTTATAAAGTATAAATACAAATTATAGAAACGCAGGATTGAGTGAAAAACGGCACATTTTTTGTGACACTTTAGTCAATTTCGTTGAAAATGGTTGGAATTTACATAATGCGCCACTGATGTGTTTTACTTATCATCTTATAAAGGATGCATATATATACTCTCAGATATTTTTATTGCATAATTTTTACGAATGACAGAATGTTGACTTGGTCTTTCAAATGTACAGTTTGCAAGGTTTATCCGCAAATACGCTCACAACCTACACGTTTACATCATTCAAAATATATCTTATTTTATCAATCACTTTTACAACTGACGGAATGTTTCTAATCGTAATTTTTCTTATGGATGCATAAAAAATGTGTCTTTCAGACACAACTATTGTATTGTGTCGTCCTGAACATACCTAGCTGAAGTATTTGCCACCGGACATTTTACAACCCCTAATCAAACAAACTTCTATGCATATCAGTCAACTTTGAATTAATTTATCTAAAAACAAGGATGGTAATATCTGTCTCTACACATGCACGGACTCACTATAAAATCCGGGAAATCGTTAGTTTTTAGTCTTTCTCCGTATAAGAGATCATAATGAAGTAGTGACGACTCTCGGAGTATTTTTATGAGGTCGTTTTCTGAATTTTTCGTTTCTGTTCTCTACCTTTAGTTTGCTTCAACCAAATGTTATAAAATTTATACGTAATGCTTTATAATGGTTTATATTTATGCAAAAGGGGGCATCATCAATGTCCCATGGACACATTCCTTCAAACTCAGAGTCTTGTACAGTATTAATACACAAGTATGACCAAATTTAAACAACTCCCCTTCCGACTGATAGTTGTGGGCATAAAAGTTAAGGGACGACATCAAAAGTTCAATGTAGGATTAATTCACATAGTTTGTTCACTGACCCCCGTCTTAACTTAATTTGGGAAAAATTTGATTGACCAATATGGATATATGTAAAATCGATGTCAAATTAATAAAAACTTGCAGCAACTTTTATCCCCCCCCCCCCCCAAACTATTTGAATTCAGTTTTTTTTTTATCCTACATTGATCTTTTGATGTCATCCCTAAGTCAATCACTGTTTTCTTTCATTGACTATGGTCAGTCCCAAAGTGTTACAAGACAAAATGATTCTTTGTAAAAGGATGCTATTAAAGATGATTTTCTTCTTTGCAGATCAACAAAAAAAATATTTTTGTGTTTTACAGAAATGACAAGATGAACACATATAACGCCCATTTCCGTAAAAACGAGTTCGGGGACATACCAATTTTATTAGCTCATAATAATGCAAAAAGTTAAATCTTAAAGTTCACAGTTTTTTACAAAAACGGTGGACCCGGAAAAAAGGATTTTTTGGCTTTTGTTGCCATGGCAACGGGTTTTTTTTAACCCAAAAATTAAAAATCTTGTTTTTAGGATTTTTTTATGATTTTTTTAAATTAAAATTTATTATTAATGAATGGACCACAATTATTTATACATGTTTTGTTCAGTTTTATTTTTTTATAGTCATTCGCATACATTATTATTTCAGAAGAATTCAAATACAATTTTCCCTAAAAATCGTCAAAAATCGGAATTTTGAGCTTTTCACATGAAAAAACTGGACGGGCGATGTTTGATTTTTTTTCATTAAATGATTGGGTACTCCCTTAACAAAATGATGTATTATATTGGTGTACTATCACTAAGAAAAAAATCCAAGTTTCATGCAAACCTTACCTTAAACACTCATTCTTATATTTCTTCCAATAAAATATTGTAATTTAAATGTTCAACCCCCCTAAAATCATGTTGTCCCCTGTGTTTTTTTGAAAACTAAATCATTCAAATAATATCCAAATTAATTAAACAGGCGTCCAATTTTCACATATATGATATATTATTTAATACACTTGCCCCTAATTTGTCTTTTTATATTATAACTATAGCATGTAATAAAATTTTGCAAATTTTAAGCGAAAAAAAATTTGTCCCCAGGGGTGATTTCCCTCCTGTTACCACTGGGTTTTTTTTACCTGTGGAAACGTTTACAAGACCAAGAGTTATTTTCCCATTATGTATTGTGAAGAGCATCATTCCCTGAATGTATTAGTACAAAGAAATAGTTGGAAAGGCGGCCAGGTTTGAAAATTCAAGCCCATCCAAGGTAAAAATTTATAGAAAAATACTTATTGGTGTTCTATCCTGTTATAGCCTTTTTTTACACTTTCTGAGAATATTTTTAAGTGTGCATCACAACATTAAGTGTGTTTTTATATCATCTTTTTAAAAGTTATATGTCACAGGAAATACACTTACATTTAATGTGATAAAAAGGACAAAAACTATCGCGTAATTCCTTTCTGTTACTTTCTGTCATGTTACCTGATCAAAAGTAACAGCATAACCATCATCAGTAACAGGAAGGATGTTCAAGACAATTTCACTGAAGAATCGAACAGTTAATCTACTATATGCCAACCATTTCATTTAATATAAGTTATCACCCCAATATCAAATAAATTTCAAAATAATATACAGTATATTGAATAAAAAATAGGTTTTTTGCTTTTGATAACAGCAGAGAACATTGTGCAATTCTAGTATAGTAGATAGTAACAGAAAGGAATTTATTTTAGAATTTTTCATTACCTGGGCAGATTTTTCATCTTGCAAATACAGTTTCAAAGGATAAATGACATTGTTTGCTGTTATCTTCCAATTGTGACCAATCTAAAATGATTTATTTTTCTTAAACTTTAAAATAAAGCAGAAAAATCCTTTCTGTTACCAACTCTGTCCTGTTACCGTTGTCCTGTTACTCAAGATTCTTTCATGTTACCGACATATCTGACTATATTTAAGTATATTTCTAAACCTTTAGTATTGCAAATGCTAAAATCAATAATTGGCATTTGATAAACTATTGCAGGATATACTAGTAAACCACAAATAGTGTCTTAAACTTATTCCTTATTCCCATTAGAAACTTTTTAAAATTGATTCACTTTGGTAACAGGAAAGAACTGGATTTTTTTTGTACCATTTTTTAAATTGCCATTGTTTCCTTATTAAACAAGTATTTGAATTACAGACAACAGTTCCTAGATCCCCAATGTGTGTTCTTCGATTTGTGCTATTAAAATACCGGGTCTAAAGAATTTTTTTTGGTTTTTTCTTATTGCCAAAAACTAGACTTTTTCAGATATTGTCTCATATACTGTTCCCAGCTATAAATAAATAAATAAGCTTTATTTATAGTCAGCAAGGTATACAAACAGAAACAACATAAGCTCTAATGAGTTTTAAACCAACATACAAGACATCAATAACAAGACAACATTTATAACAATAGTGAATACAACACACAATACACATGCAATAAATTACACAGCACAAAATGAAGAACTAAAAAGCATGGTGGTATCAAGTAGAATATAAGCATGATAAGCTAGGTTATTTTGTTATTTTTATTCAGAATTAAATTTTCAAATGGTCTTAGTACTGCATTTACTTCAGAGTGAGGTGTTAAACAAAGGGATGTTTTAAGCCCCACACTTTTTAATATTTTTATTGATGATCTCGTAAAAGATTTATTCAATGGTACATGTAGCTGTGAACCAGTTAGAGTTGGTGATTTGTCTGTTAATAGTTTATTACATGTATATGCTGTCAGATGATATTGTATTACTATCAGGAAGCAAAACTAGTTTACAAACCAGTCTCAATATTCTTGGTACATATTGCTCAAATTGGAAGCTACATGTTAATGATCAAAAATCAAAGGTATTAGTATTGAATTCTAATGGTAAAACATATCTAAATGAGTTTTTCTAAAATGATAATGCTATATACAAACCGTATCCAAATATTGTTACTTGGGAATAATGTTAAAGTGTAATGGCAACTTTAACTTAGCTGTATCCTTACTAATGGAAAAAGCTAGGAAAGCATGTTTTAAAATACAGAAAACAATTGGATTGGATAATCCTTGTAAACTTTAAGAAAAATTATTTGATTCTTTAGTAAGCCCTATATTGCTGTATTGTAGTGAGATTTGGGGTGTTTTTGATAATTTCGGGAGACAATTCCATTTTGGAAAAATTCCATATGAAATTCATAAAAGAAATTCTAATTGTTCATTGCAAAGCAATAAATGCTGCTTGTAGAGCTGAACTTTGCAGGCTACCGTTGTGGTCAAAAATATCATTTTCTTGTATTAAGTTTTTTGATCATATTTAAGGTCTGAAAACACACTTGTATCCAAAATTTTTCTGGCCACGTAAAAAAAAAAAGAACCCCTGGACAAAGAAACTTTATTCTATTTTAAAAAATCTAGGATTTTCAAACCTAGCTGGGGAAACCTTTCTATTAAACAATATCTACCAAGTATTATACAACGAGTGATTGGTCAGTGCACACAGGATTAATCATAAAAAATTCATGATTCATCAAAACTAAAATTTTACCAACAATTTCATAATTCAAATCAGCGTAGTTCTTATGTTGATGTTCTAAGTAATAGATTAGAAAGGTCATCTCTGTGTAAAATAAGATTGAGTGCACACAATCTTGCTATTGAAAAAGGGCAATATTTAGGATTATTATCGATGAACGAATTTGTAATATATGTAATTCAGTTTGAATACTGGTGGGGTTTGTCTTGTAGCATTTTTGGAAACTATTCATTAAGGAATCCATGATTGTACTACGTTATAGTTCAACCAAATCATGCAAATGGAAATATTTTTAAAAATTAGCCTATGTTAGTTTTGACAAGTGTCAAAATCTTGATTAACATGATAAAGGGGGATTTTAATTTAATGTCCATGAATCAAGTATTAAGCACATGCTGCTGAATATGAAATGTTTATTACCCAACAAAAACTTGAGATAAAAAAAATACTAGAAAAATTACTAGAATATGAAATGAACAGTTTCAATTCACATAATTTATGTCTTTTATTTTAATTTCAGACTTTGCAGTGGTCACCAACATTAGTAGATTCAAAACCAATATTTCACCAGTCTATGTTGACTTATCCAGACGAAGCAAACAACATGTTAGGACTTACAGTTCTTCAATATGAGACTATCCAGAATGATTCTACCACTAGCCAGTCACAAGAGATAGCATTAGACAGAACAATCTGCCCCATTGTTAAAAGTACCACCAAGTTTACAACTTTCAAGTGTGCAAAATGGTCACCCCGTGGTGGAGATATTGAAGGGAAATGTTTGTTGTCAACTTTAACTTTAGATCATCGATTAAGTTTGTACTCAACAGGAAAGATCAATACAGACTTTAAACTCTTAGTTGAATTGTCCTCTGTATATTCTGACAAGGCAAAATTAGAAAACTTGACTTTTAACTGTTTAAAAACTGAAGCCTATAGGATCTCTGCAGTTGAAATGTCTTGGTCTCCTGTCATTGCATTAAAAGACAACAAATTTTCAATCTTGTCTGTTGGAATGTCAAATGGTGACATTGTTTTATGGAAGATAAAATTTCCATGTAATGGTAGGGAGGATTGTAGTGTCATCACTGTTCTAAAGATATCATCAGGTATACCATCGGCCATGACATGGTGCAATAAAATACTTACGGGAAATGTAGCGTGCTGCATCGTTGGTTTTGATTCTGGAATTATAAAGGCCATATCAATTAATGTTAATATGCCGAATAAAACAACAACAATTAATCTTTGTGAGCAGTCCGATGGTATGAAAGTTACAACTGTAAGTGCCAAGTCTATTGATGCAGACAAAATAACAATTCTTGCTACTAAAGAAATCTTTATACTTTCATACGAAGTGGAAGTAATTTACAAGATTTTACGTTTGTTCTCGTCTTCACATACAACTGGAGATTATAACTACTTTGCCTCAGGACTTAGTTATAATAATGGGAAATATCTATTAAGTAGTTGTGATGGAACAATTCTGAAATTTTCTGAAGATAAAATTTCCCAATCCTCGCTAGTCACATACAAACATGCTGGTGACCTTGAGACAACATGGTCCTGTTACGGCATAGTATGGTCAACTTGTGGTCTCTTTAGTATTGCTGCATTTAAACCAGCAAATATATGTGAAGACAGACAGGTCAGACCTGGAACATTAGAAGTCCAAATTTTACCAGTGGATGTTGACAGCCAAAAAGAAACACTAAAAAATTATTTATTAAATGAGCAAAGTTTGAATGAAATTCCAGAGTGCATGGAGGTATTCAGGGAAAATCTATGGGAAGGCAATAATCCACTTCAAGTGATAAATGATCTTTTTAGTCAAGAAGGAAAGTGGTTTGATTTCTCTTCCAAAGTTCTTCGTGTTCTACGTTATTTCTTATTAGCTGTTCAAATGAGAATCCCTCACTCAGAGAAAGAAAAGAATGAAGAATTAGTCTTATCAGAGCGTAATATAAGTAAAATCAGTGATATATTACTCTGTAAGCATCTAATCATTTGCCTAAACAAAGCTTTTAATTTAAAATCTAAATTACAAAATAATGATTTAATTGTACTTCAGTCTATGATAAACTGGATGGATAGTAAACATGAATTAATAAAATCAACATTATTATTGCACACGATTTCAAAAATCAAAGCAGTTTTAAAAAACTTTAATCATACATTTGAATGTTGTATTTGTGATAACAAATTTTCTTTGGAAGGTAGGGTATATAAATGTGAAGATGGACATATATTTGGAATGTGTTGTCAGACAACTTTGCCGTGCCAGTATAATGTTCGGACATGTTCTACTTGCAGTTCAGTGGCAACAAGTAAGGATGAAATTACTTCTCTACCATGGCTTGATATTAAACCATCACAATGTACATTTTGTGATGGTTTTTTGGTTTGATTTATTTTATACATTAAATTTGTGTCTTCAACTTGCATTGTTGTGATTTAAATTATGATATACATGTAGCTAATGTTTTTATAACATTTAGTTTAGTTTAAACATATTTATTTTTAGTGGATTGGGAAACAAGTTATTTATATTAATCCCTTTCCACTTTGCAGGTGCCAGTGCTGCCTTGTAGCGGCATTTATAACATTTGACTTACAAGTTGGTGGCATATTGATTTCCCTGTATCTCATACATTTGAGGAGGTCCATGGTTTGTTAACAAACTTGTTCAGCCATTATGAATTTATTTTGTAGTAGGTTCTTGACATACTAAAGGTGTTCATATTGTCAGGATTTTGGTTTCATAAACTATTCTTTAGACATAACGGTAATTATATAAAGATTTGTTGAATTTGAGTCATTTTATTTAATTTTGAATACATGCTTGGTTATAGATATATTAAAGAAGATGTGGTATAAGTGCCAATGAGACAACTCTCCATCCAAGTTACAATTTGTAAAAGTATACCAATATAGGTCAAAATACGGTCTTCAACACAGAGCCATGGTCATGTTTGTATTTTATGTTTTAGTCCAAGATTACTCTGACGTCCAACGGCTGTTTTGCCAGACAAGCTAGGACCAGAAGTGACGAAGCAGCGCATCTATTTTGGATGGGCAAATATCCACTTTTTGATATGGAGTGGGCTCTGACTTCCCACTGCCCCAGCTTGTCTGGCAAAACAGCCGTTGGACGTCAGAGTAATCTCAGACTATTTATGTTTATGCAGTGCTTATATTGTCTGCTCAATTCTTTCCCAGCTTAAATGGCTTTTAAGATTGCAGTAAATACTGCGGGTATTGAAAACTATCAGGATTTTTTATTGGTATAACCTATTCAAATATATATAAGCATGATAAGTACCTATGGTTGAAGTAGTCAATAGTGTCCCTCACTCTCTCTCTCTCAAATTTTTCAGCTTTAATTGATTGATTGGTGTTGAAATTTGCTATTACATGCAATATGGTGGTCAGTTTTTATTACGGGAGGAAGCAAGAGTGACTTGAGAGAAACATCACCCTTTCATTAGGAAAAATAACAAAGCTAGCTGGTCTAGTCAATGAAGATTGGAGTCAAGTGCACCTGCCGATACGGCATCCTAAGTCACTACCTCAGTGTTGACAAGCTAGTGACACAGTAGTTTGACTTCTTAGAAAATGTGTCCTCTGAAGCCCCTTTTTTCAGCTAGACAGTAGGATTTAAATTTTGCAAATTATTCAAAAGAAATGATTAGTTGAAAAGTCAGTTTTGATAATATTTCCAGAATTATATGAAAAAGGGGTGAAGATGAATGCAATCAATTTTCAGTGGTTTCATATAGCTGTTCTTCATCTCAAATTGACAGTGCTGCTTTTAACATAGATTACAATCATATACATTGCCTGTATTTCAAGATAGTCCCTGTCACATAACTGAAGTAATGACCTGAATATTTGCTACACATTCTATAAATCATTAATTGTGAATTGAAGAACACGTCATGAAATATTGTCTATTTACAAGGAAGATATGTATCTGGTCTATACACTGTGTCTTGTTATTTTTTAGTGCATTAGAATCTTGAGATCAACATTGTTGCCCAAATTAAGTGGCTGAGAGGACACCATCTTTTATAGCATAATGTGAAAAATGTACAACACTAGCTTTAAGGTCTTCCCTGTCAGATCTGCCTCATAAAAATTAAGGAACAAGTCAACAAAGAAAGCACAGTTGTTTCCCCATAGAAACTACTGGGGTCACTACTGTTTTGAACTATCTGTTGGAAAACCAATCAACCAACCAAAAGTTACAAATACATATATTTAGCTTCAAAATGCTCAAAGTCAGTTCAGAGGACTGCTTCATAGAATCTGATTTTTACAGAAAATGAGTTGTCCCTGGAAAAATTAAGATATTTTTTCCAAATTGTCCTCCCAGTTAGAGGAAAACCTGAGGGTTATTTCTTTCAGTCAATTTATAATTGGTTGAGAGATTCATACTTCTATGACATAAGGGGAGTGACTGGTTGTATTTACCAGGAGATGTTTGGTAGATTATTCACATCTGATTCACACCCCCTCTTGACTTAAGTTTCCAGTAACTCTGAGGCCCCGATTTTGAGGTTTTTTGAAGACCCTGAATATTTTGTTTGTATGGACATAGAGGTTATTTGTGTACTCAGCAGAGTGATGGAAGATCTATTTTTTCTACTTCTAAATAGAGTTTAATGGCGGCTACCCTTGCTTGTCATTGATTGAAATCTTATATAAGATAATCCTTTCTTATGCTAATTGCTTATTGGCTGGGTTGTACAACAAAGTGGACACATTCTAGATGATGAAAATTGATTAGATTTCACCTTGAATAGCCGAAAGTAAGATTTAGGGAAGCTGTTTATGACGTCGGCATCAATGATGTGTTATTTGTGATTAGGTCACTTTATGAAGAACAACAATTATAAAGTCAAATATATTTAGTTTGCATTGTATTAGCATTGTAACATCTCATTTCCATGGAGATTATTTGGCCCAGCCCCTTTGGTTATGGTCTATATTTGTTGAAACTTTTGCTTGCTTTACATGTGATAAGGAATGATTAAGGGAAACCACCAGTGGTAGGCAAATCATATAATCTTGGCCCTGCCCTCTCAGTTATGGTCTATTGACTGAAACTTTCTCTTAGTTTTCATGCTAAAGTCTGTGATTAGATCAGTTTATGGGGGACTATTAGTGGTAGGTCAATGACATTTGGTATGCAGATGTATTAGTGTTGGCATTTTACATTCTATGGCAGTTGTCTTGTCCTTGACCTTCATTTATTTGAATGATTTGCATAATTTACATGTTTTTTTGTAGGAATACCTGTTCAAGGTATGAAAATAGATGATGTGACGTATTTTAATGTACTATAATGAGCATCTATCGGGCTATTTAAAACATGATTTACCTATCTTATCGAATGAAAAGAATTGAGGGGAAATTGGCCATACTTCTTTGTTTAATCCACATTGGCTATAGGTATAGGGGAGTTTTGAGATCTAAAACAAGTTTAAACCTCCCACCTGTAGCCTTTGTTAGTCCTTTGTGTTTTATTAACTTGGTTCATTTTGTATGTTTAGGAGTTTAGTAGCCATAAAGCTAAACTATAACAATAAGAAAAAGTGGTATGATTGCCAATTAGACAACTCACTACCAGAGACCAAATGACATAGAAGTAAAACATATTATTATAAGGAACCAGCTAAAGCCAGCCTACGAGTTAAGATTTTCTCATTGCACTGAAGACCTAAAGCCGGCCTTGGACCATTTATGTCAAGCCTTCAACTTTAGTCGAAAAAGCAAGACATAGTGATCCTGCAGTGCGTCGTCGTCATTGACGTTGGCGGCGTCCACAAATATTCACTCTGTGGTTAAAAGTTTTTGAAATTTTAATAACTTTCTTAAACTATCCTGGATTTGTACAAAACTTGGATAGAAACATGTTTTTGATCATAAGAAAGTATCAAGAAGTAAATTTTGTAAAAGCAAAATTCCATTTTTTCTGTATTTTACTTATAACTGGGCTTAGTTTTCTGCCAGGAAACAACACATTCCCTCTGAGGTTACAACACATTCCCTTTGAGGTTACAACACATTCCCTCTGAGGTTAAAGTTTTTATAATTTAAATAACTTATACTATCCTGGATTTGTACCAAACTTGAACAGAAGTTTTTTTATGATCAAAAGCTAGTATCTAGAAGGAAATTTTGTTAAAATTTTATACCTGTTTATCTGTATTTCACTTATACATGGACTTAATTTTTCTTCAAGTTAATAATACATACAGTCTGCTGTTAAAGTTTTTAAAACATTTATTAGATTCATAAACTATCCTGGTCTTAACAAACTAGGACAGAAGCTTCTTTCAATCAAAAGATAGTATCAAGAGAAATATTTTTAATGATTTTTTTCCTCATTTTTGTTGAGTCTGCAATTAATAGCAAAAGTAGGCTTGACACTGGGTTCCAGGGAACCCTTACAAATTTTCTGCTCTATTGTATGGTTGTTGTCTCTTTGATACATTCCCTGTCTCTATTGTCTTTGAAATAATTTTAATATGGAACAGTTTAAATCAATCAAGTGTTATGTTTGCTTATTCTTTTTGTGTGAAAAATGTGTATTATGAAATGATGATTGAAAACTACAATTCAGAGAAACATGAAATACAGGTCTGTGTAATAATATTTATTTCAAAGCCAACATATTCTTCAAGGCACACCAGTAATTTCATTTTCATACTGACACTATATGTGTCACCACCAGGAATACCCCAGATCAAGTTCTAAAATCACTTTAATTGATTCAATAAAAAACAAAAAAACATCCTGAGTTGCATTCTAGTAATCAAAAAATTTATTCTTTTTTGTCCCCATCATCTTCTGAAGTTCCATCAGCTGTTTTCACTTTATTTTCTCGAGGTACATATACTGAGTTTATGTAGCCTTTATCAATATTGAATTTGGAATCCTTAATGTAACCTACTGAGTCAAGTCCTTCTGTTATCTCTTTGTGAACTGATCCAAGTAGTCCCTTGTTTTGCTGCAAGAAGAAATAAAACTTGTGAAAATAGCTCTACATGACTTTAGTTCTAATTATCAATTCTCAAGAAATAACACTTTTGTCAAAATTATAAAAAAACAACATGTACCAGTAAAATAGTTTCAATTATAATCAGTTTCATTAGAACTGATCACAAAACACAGTCACATTTAAAAAAATACAAAACAAATCTAAATTCAAACCAATGTCTGCAGGCACTATTAAAAAAGTTCAGGGATGTTGAATCTTAATTGCATGTATTTACAAACATTTGACCATGGGTCATAATTTAATCAAAAAAGAAGCAACCAAAACAGAAAGAAAATTCATTCTTAACCTTACTAGGATGCAGTTAAAAAATCAAAATAAGACAGTAAACACAACAGTCATGACAGTTATTTTTTTGAAAGAACAACTTAATGAACTAGGGGAGCATAAAGTGCCCAAATTGTTTGTTTGTTTAAAGGGAAAGATGGACAGAAAATTCATTCCTTATATATTCATGACATTAGACAATATTAAATTTAAGTCAGTTTGTGTAAATAACATGAATAATTATTTTAATACTTCAATGTTTAGTCATTTTTTCAGTCATATTTCCAGCCATTACAGTATAAGGAAAACTCTTTGGCAGAAGGAGATTTCAATTAGAGCAGGTATACTTAATGAATTTTCAATGCTTCATTTTTTGGTACATGTCTATAACCTTTTCAAATAAGTATCACATAACCTGAAGTTCATAATAAGACAAGTGCCTGTTCAACCAAAATTTACTAAAATACACATGATACATGAGGTGGAAATCAATCAAGACTTCTTTGCCATGTATAGAAAAGACTCATAGTGTCAAATACATGATATACAACAAACAAATTAAGATAAGTATTTTTTTTAAAGGGGATGTACATTAAGATGCTCAAGGCAATTTAACACCAGTCCTTTCTATTGATGAAGACTGAAAGCAGATGGCTAGACATCCTTTGCTTAATTATTTTGGTTGTTATCTCAATAAATACACTATCATTACAATATACCTTGCATCTCTTTTTATCCACATTTACAGCATGATAAAGACATTGGACTTTTAGTCTCATTTAACATGTTTTATTCACACAAGCATGTTGTTCAGTAATTCATGTGCTCATGTTAACCACTTCAGTCAATGGTTAAAAAATTAACAAATTTCTTGAAAGGGGAGATAATTTTACATTTAGACAATATATATATATATATAATATATGTAGTAATATCATGATGCAGTATTAAATTTATTTGCATGGATGTCTTGCATTTATCATACCATAAAATAAGGTCAAATTGCTGAAAGAACCTCTAAATCTTGAAATTTTATCACTTTACATTAACCATAATATCATGGTGTAAATTAAATACACCACATGTACATTGGGCTAACATTCTCAAGGTTGTGTCTTAATACATATCCCTATTTGAAATTTTCAATAAGTTTTATATATCAAAACGTTAAAACAATAAAGCCAACTCACCTCATTTTTAGCAGCTGATAGAACAGTATTGACTTTTCTTCCTTTTACAAGTATTTTAACCATTTGATTGATTTTAATCTGGAGATCATGGCCGGCAATTTTTGTTTCAATGTCAAAGCGTTTTGGGCTCTTTTCCTTCGGTGTCTTCTTCTGTTCTTCCTTTTGTTCTTCTTTTGTCACAAGTTTATAAGATGGGAATCCTTCTGTAAATTTTCCCTCTAATTTAGCTAATTTGAACCCTTTACTGTTGGCATATTCCTTAGCCCCTGCTAATGTTTGCTTTCCAATTAACAGATCTTCATTAGAAAACAACTGAATAGTGTCAATCAATTTCACCAACTTTACACGTTTCACATTATTAGATTCATCAGATGATTGTCCCTTTTTGTTATCATGAATTTTTACCTTTTTAGGGAACTTTTTATTTAGATTTGGACCACATTGATGAAAATATTGTTTATCTTCAATTCTACCACATTTCTTCACATGGCAACTTTCAAAGAGATTGCTACTTAAATTGCCAATTGTAACACATGTGTATGTTCTTGATGTTTGTGTTGAGCAATGAATCTTTGAAAATCTGGCTAAGTTTGTCATATGATTGTAATGGGTTATTGGTGATAATGAAAGAAGTCTGAATCTGCAGAAAGTCATCACAGCTATTGGTGATTTAACAAGTTTCATGTTGCTGTTTTTCCCTGTCTACAGACTACAGTGTCATCATGGATATGGCATTCAATCCTGTATAAAAGAAGAACAAAGTATTTCAATATTTTGTATATATATACACTGTTTAAAAAATGAAAATATGGATTTATATATTACATTTATACAATAAAACATAACGAATAGAAAAACAAGATCAGATGACCTAACCAGAAGGTAGGAAAAGATTAAACTTTGGTCTAAAGTCTATCTTTGCAATATTTTGAAATTTTTAATGAAAGAGTTGAATAAAAAAGGCAGATTAAATTATTTTTTTACAACGTATAGAATTTTGTGTAAAACTTCATACAATTTTCATATTTTAAATGTTTATTTTAAAGGAGGAGATTGAAATAGTAGGGTACAATCTATATGGGCAGACTTATCAAGTTGGAAAATTGCAAGCCATTGATCATTATGATAAAAGTGCAAACCCTGACAGTCTGCATTGACATGATTGATGAACATATATATCAACTCAATAAACTCAGTAAAAATACTGTTGTCAGGTCATTAAGGATTGCATATTTTGGAATTAATATTGATTGACTCATAGGGCTGTTGCATCGGAAATAAACACATTTATTCTAAAACCAATTGTTGGCATGATACAGGTTATGTTCTTCTCATATATTTTATTTTGTTGTGATACTAAACCCCTATTTAGAAGGATTGTGCTTGATTTCCATATGATGAAGACATAATCTTTCAATCAGTTTCAATGAGGTCTGGAGCTGGCATGTCACTAACTGCTAGTAGTCTTTTGTTAATTTATGTATCATTAATTGTCATTTTGCTTAGTTTCTTTTGTTACCTATTCTGACATTGGACTCCAGAAGTCTTTTAAGCTGAGTTTTACTGTGCGTATTGCTGTGTGTTTCCTTAATATTTTACATTGGCTAGAGGTATACATGGTATAGGGGGAGGGTTGAGAATTGAGATCTCACAAAGCATGTTTAACCCCAACATATTTTTGCACCTGTCCCTAGACAGGAGCCTTTGGCCTTTGTTAGTCTTGTATGTTTTTTAATTTTAGTTCATTTATATGTTTTGGAGTGTAGCATTGATGTCCATTTTCACTGAACTAGTACACAATTTTATTTAGGGGCCAGCTAAGGCCCATCATCGGGTGTGGTTGAAGACCCATTGGTGGCCCTGAGCTGTTATCTGCTCTTTGGTCGGGATGTTGTCTCATATTTCCCAATCTTAACAATTGAATATGATTGATACAATCACGATCCTTGAAAAAAACTAAAACAAATTTATTAATTGATCAACTCAATAGTGGTCAACCTTTGACATAGAGATCAAACAGTTGATTGAATTGATAAACTCTTAAACCATTCTAAAAATTGAATACGATTGAAATAGTGACCCTTAAATATCAATAGGACCATAAACAATACCCCAATACCGAGCGTATATGGCTTCACAGCTTGCTTTTAATAGGAAAATCATATGAAGGAGATGCATTCATGTACATGAAGTCATGATGTACAGCACAACTTGCAGGAACTAGAAATGCGCAACATATTTTCAAACAGTATTTGCAATAATACAGACTTTAGTCTAAATAATAAAAATAGACCGTTTTTAGACGTCAAAAATTATTAATTGGACTAGTTCGGACTCCAAGAGATTTCAATCAATTTTACAGTTTATATAATTTGCCAGGACTTGCTTGAAAGCCACAGGCACTTGTCTCCAAAAAAAATCCTATATACAATGTAGAGGTATATATAGAAAAACTTCTGAGCCTGTGTTGAAAGCTGATCTTTGTTATCTGAGACTGATATCTAACATTTTGCCTTTTTTATGAAAGAAAAGTTAATTTTGATCATTTTATCCGCAAGCCATCAAAATGTTCGTTATAAACCCACTATCAGGGGATATTCTGAGACAGGGGACATCAAATATTTATCTGAGAGAAATATTCATACCTGTAATTTTATGGACCTTTATTTTATTTTCGGTATTCAGATAAATTACATACATCGAGTTTCGTAGTTTTTACACTATTCTATCATAAGATGATACATGGATTATGCATTGGATATAAATATTATATCTGAAAATAATTTGACCCGTTTTAACAGTTCGATATAAATAATTCGAAACTGAAAGAAGTAAAATTGTAAACACGATGGCGGCTGCCGGTGTAGCTGCACCACAAACCGGCACACAAGACGACGAAGAATGGCTTTATGGGGGTAAAGTATTCGATTATAAATAAAGGCATTACTTGATGAATATGTTAGCTTTGCTTCAGGTTGTTTTTTAATGAACAATTGCTGTTGCTAGAAATAGAAGTCTACGTTTGTCACTCGGATTTTTATAGACAAAACTTGGTACTCCATTTAATATAGCATTCTATTATTTTTAGTATTTACCTTGACAACTTCATTAAATGATCTGTAAAATTCATATCGTAAATTCCCTCATCGATCAGACGTCATGATTATGTGGACCAGTGCCAGTAGTGGTTTCTAAAAACATGGTTGAATCATAGGGGCTTGTTTAGTGGGTCAGACGAGGTTTTACTGTCAACGGCGATCGCTATCCTATATAAAATACCTTGTTTTTGTCCGCCAGTACTGGACATTACACATGCTTTGTATAAAAGTGACACCTAACATCCACGTATTCCAACATCAATCCGAATTCCGATAGCAAACAATCTTATTCGGAAGACTCTGTATTAAAGTGACAGCTATTTTATATAGGATAGCGATCGCCATTGACAGTAAAACCTTGTCTGACCCACTAAACAAGCCCCTGTGGTTGAATGTTTTATTTTCAAATGTACCTTATCACTATTTGTCCGCCAGTACTGGACATTACACATGCTTTGTATAAAAGTGACACCTAACATCCACGTATTCCAACATCAATCCGAATTCCAATAGCAAACAATCTTATTCGGAAGACTGTATTAAAGTGACACCTAACATCCACGTATTCCAACATCAATCCGATTTCCGATAGCAAACAATCTAGTTCCGAAGACTCCGTATACATACTATAAGTATTTTATTGTAATTATATTACAAAATATTGATCACATGATGCTAGTATTACTAGACTTGCAATAGACCACTTTCGAGTTCATCCGTCACCGGAAAAAACTCGTCAATTATACGCGCCTTTATCATCGTCATTTGTGCGTTTAGGGGCGTCGTCACTTCCTTCCAATGTTGAGCGAGTGGTTGGAAAACTATAATTCTATATTGTACGAATTATTTGGCAAATATGAATTCTCAAAATTGACAATCAACACTGCTGTCATTAAGGAAATGTCAGTAAGTACCTACAGAGCAACCATTATTTCTAGTTTATCCTGCACAAAGACGATCACTAAGACGCTTGATGAACGTAAATAGTGCAGGGATACAGGCGAGCCCCTCTATCTGGTAAATGACGTCATAAAGGCGTGTATAATTGACGAGTTTTTGCCGGTGACGGATGAACTCGAAAGTGGTCTATTGGTTTACATCAATCCAAAAAAAAGTGCATTCATAAATTAAAACAATGCATTAGTAAACATTGGGACCTACTAAAACAGGATGCAGTTTGCAACGAAATATTTTCAAGCAAACCAATAATAGCTTATAAAATGCATATAAGTATTGTAGATCTATTGACAACGACAAAATTAAAATAAATTGATATACATGTAGGTAAATCCCTGATGATGACGGGCCTACAATGCTTAAACCCTTTCATAAATGTTATACATTTATCATTCGCATATAATACAAAAAAAAATAAGATGACTTATCTTAGGAGCGAAAAATCAACACCTCCATTCATACATTCGTAATTAAAAAAATTTTGTTTTGTTTTAGATGATAATAAAGAGTCGCAAGAAAAAGCTAGTGGGTAAGCTATATGGCCTATATATCTGTATATGAAATAAACATTATAAAATACTGATGTATCTCTTTAAAGAACATGTTTGTACAGTGAAATATAATAAGATTGAACATTGGTAAGATACCAATAAAACAACTCATAGAAGAATAACCTACAAATTCTTAGATTGATTGAAAGGGAAGTGCTAAATATTTATGATATTGCATGTACATTTTATTAAGTAATTTGTCATATTATACATACTGTTTTCTTGTCAATTGAACTTATTTTGACAAAATTGAATTAAACTTACTGCTATTAAGCAAAATATTATTTCACAATTCTTCTTTCATATTTTATTTTTTTGACAAAAACGTAGCTTACATGTATTAAGCCCCTTCAATTAATATCTAAGGAAATGAAAGTTTCTTATCTTCCTCAGTATATTGAGTCAGTTTTGGTCTGAGACCACAATTGTCGTCCCTTGATTTTCGTTGTTCACAAATATAGTCCCTAGTGCTGACAGTGGGTTACTTGCCATTAATTTTTATACCCCTTCCAAATTTATTTCTCCATGTGTAATGCCTCAAATTGCAAGAAGGGGGGTGAAATTACACTGTAAAAAAATTTGGGTCTCAAATTTTTAAGGAAAGTAGTGATTTGGTCCAGCTGAAAAAGGTTAAAAATTAGCACTTCGGAAGCTGTTGAAAGATTTCAAGACGTTCTAAACATAAAATTGTCCATATTTTGAGCTTGAGAAAGCGCAGGTGGTTTTTTTTTAAATTTTCATTTATGTTCTAAAAGAAATGCACTACGAAATAATTGTGGTCTCGGACCTTTTAGTTGAATAACATGAATAATTTACAGCGCGATGCATATAAAATAATTACACATATATCTGAAATATCTTGAAATCTCTGCAGTTCTCTATTAATATTATTTTTTCATTTCTACCTTTGCAAACATTCTACATTGTACAAAATGTATATATATCATCCTACTGTTCTCTGGCACTCCATTTTTGAAATGCACTAGTCACATGCTAGTAAAGTATTTAAAAAAAAAAAAGTGTTATATTTAATATAACAGGGCTGCTGACCCACCTAAACACAGTAGATCTGACAGAAAGGATGACAGAGAAGCTGGAGAATTGGTAAGGTATCAAATATATTAAGGATGGAAGACTTTTGCTTCCAAAATGATTTGTGCATGTGTACAAAAAAGAAATTCCATGTATATGAAACCATATCAATACACAGTTAAGAATAAACTAGTTGGCAACAGCAAGTGAATTAAAAATTGAAGATGATAATTTGATGCATGTACAAAACTACATAATGCATACTTTCTAATTGAGGTCTTTTTGAAAATCATTATTTAATTTTACATATTCTTGACACAAGGGGCGTATGACTTTTGCGCCGATTTTTAAAATTTTCATTCTTTCATTTGCGCCGATTTCATTTTTTCATTTGCGCCGATTTTTTATTTGCTCCTAATTGGATTTACAGGTAAGTTAATACTTGTACATGTACTATACCGTGCAGGTATATTGGTAAAATCTGTTTATAAACATAGGTTTTAGTTAATTTTGATTCATATTGTTCTGAACTTTGCTGTAATTGATGGACATATTGCACACTGCAACAAGCCGAGGAGTCAATTTTTTTAACCATCGGCGGCCACACACATAAGTACGTTAGCAAGACAAAGAAAAGATGGATTACGTTATTGACAATTACAACAAATATAGAAGAGACGAAATCACATGAAAGGAACATATTAGATATGTTGCCTATAAATACTCAGCAAGAACAGATTTATGATTTTAATGTCTTCCGTTTTATGGATTTGAATGCTGTAAATAGATTTTAAAAAGTCATTTTAGTATAAACCAGAGTGTTTTTATCTAAGGGTTTTACTTCTTGATTTTAAAGTATGTAAATATCGTGTACAACTGGATGACAGAAGAGGTCTGTAATGATAAATATAACAAAAAACATGACTTGGATGGAGAGTTGTCTCATTTGCACTCATACCACATCTTCTTATATCTATTTACCTGTAATTAACCTGTAATTATCTGTAAAAAAATCGGCGCAAATGAAAACAAAAATCGGCTCAAATGAAAGAAAAAATCGGCGCAAATGAAATGCAGATTGGCGCAAATGCAAAACGCCGGACACAAGGTACAAGGTATAAATTTTAGTGGGCTTTATTTAAGGTAGATCATAGGTATAAGTTTCCTGAGATAGATTTTTTTTAAACTTTGCTAAAATGAAGATTTTTTTATGCTCTTTCCAAAAATATAATACAAAGGATGGGTCACCATGCTATTTTTCAAGCTGTGAGTTGTTGAAAATTGGCTAAATTTGCTTAAAATGATCATGCAAAAACACATTTTTGTGCATAAAAAGAAATCTATGAGATAGAATTTTGAAATAAATTGTGAGAAGGTAGGTTTTATAATATGTTTTCAGAAGATAAAAAGAAAAAATGGTGTCACCAAACTTGTTTTCTTGCTACAAGTAAAAATTAAAAATTTCCCTATCAGACCAGTTTATTTTTTTTACTAAAAGAGTTATCTCCCCTAAATGACTCAGTTAAAGAAAAAAAATGGTTCTAAAACACAAATGTTTGGTATTTGTTCAAATATTTTGGATAATGCAATAAATCAGCAAGTTTTCTTCATATAAATAAACAGTCTTACCAATAAAATTGCACATCTGTCTACAAAGGAGTAGGTCCGGTAAGGACCGATTTTGGCCTCAAATTTCAGGTTCATCTGACGAAAGATTTTGACCACTTTTTAAACACTTAAGTGTCTATTTTATTTGAATTAATTAGTTTATGTGAAAGATTTTAACAGATTTAGTCATTAAAAACGATCCGATTCAAGCTCAAATATGAAAAATCTACCTAATATGCCGAAAAATGTCACTTTTCAGATGGTTTTTGGTAAAAATGAAAGTGGCCGCATCCGTGTTCATCCTCAACCTTTATATATGTTATGTATTATCATAAAATACAACTTACATTTCAATATTAAGGATGAACACGAATGCGGCTACTTTCGTTTTACACGAAAACCGTCTAAAATTTAACAAAAATGCTAGAATTATGAGGATTTCAGTAATTTAGCATGACTTAATGGTGCTAGTACCGGATATATGTGCATTGTAATGTCAAAAACAGCCCATATTTATGTAGCAGAAGCATTCTACTGTCCAATAAATAACTAAAGGTTTACATTTTAACAATTTTGTAAAACTGCTATATTTTGGGGCCAAAAAGGGGTCTTACTGAACCTACTTCTTTATAGATTTGGGCATATAACTAGACTGATTGTGTACTGCGATAGTACAATCCAAGATGGCGGTACACCATGAATCTACCTTAAATGGTTGAATTTTATAAACTTCATGCTTATAATAAAAAAGGTTCTGCAACATTGTTATTTTAAAAAAATGTTTTCAAATCTTGGACAAGTTGAGCAAGTTCAGTTGTTTGACAGTGAACTTTATTTTTTTTCAAACTTTAAAAAATATCTTAAAATTTAATTTCACAGAGTGGAGAGGAGGAATCACAATCACAAGAAAAAGAAAATGCTGCAGAGCGTGAATCTGAAGATAGCGATGAGGATTCTGATGATGATGTTCAGGTCACGATTGGTGATATACAAACTTTTCCCATGAATGAGTAAGTCGTCTTTCATGGGCTACATATATATTTATTATTTGAACTTTGACTTTTTAACTCATTCCAATATTAACTGTTTAAAAATAACAGATATATAATAATGGTAATTTTCCCTCAGTATTTTCCGTATCAAGTTTATAGTTAGTCAGATAAAACAATCGTACGATTGACAAGATATCGACACGCAATTACGACTACATCGGTTACTGTAGTTTTGGTTCTTTGTGTTTTATAGACATATCGTGATTATAATCGTAGAAGATGACAAAATGGCGGAGCGTAGAAAATTGATACTCAAAATTTAAAATCGATGTTGATCTCTTATCTAGCGGAATAAAACTTTAATATCTATAAATTTTAGCCTTTTTATACAGAATGGACATAATATCAATTTTTGATTTTTTTGCGAAGTTTCCCTTTAAAATGTTAAACACAATATGTTAAAATGAATGCCTCTCATCTGTTATTACCACAATATCCACATTTTAGAAACCATTTTCATACACATATCGAATCAGATTTTATGACCGAAATAAAGTGTTCAGTAAAAACATCTGTAGGTACCCCCAAAAAGGGAATTAGCAACACCGATGTGGTTCGAGCAAGAAACCATGTTTTTTGGCCAGGCGATATCCCTTTTCAGACTTTTGGTGAACAATTATCATTAAGTTTTTTGGTATCCCGTTTCCTTTTTAACCTGTGGAATCATGCTAAGAGAATATTACACCAAATGCCAGCTTCCTCTAAACTTTTGTTCTAATTGTCAATCCTTAGTTTTTCTATACATTTAGATGCGTAAGTTCTCTCTGTTTAAATGTCTTGTTCATTTGAACAAAAACAAAACAAAAAAAAGCAGATGTTCCATAATCGTCTTCACCTATTGTTTTCCATGTACCACAAATAACATGCTCTGTTGATTTACAAATAGAACATGAATATCCATTGGACTATGGCTTTTAATAAACGAACAATACATGTAAAGTTATCGCTTTAAAGTGAATCTTGATAATATTTAATTTGAAAGTGTTCAACTTTATCTCTAAACTTTCAGTTGGTTGTATCTTTAAGATCATCCTCTGTGTTAAAAAGCAAAATTATTTCATCTACAAGGAATATGAAAGTATAATTTACTTGTGTCTAATCCATTTTGCTTTGATTCAGCAAATAAAATATGTTTAAACTAAACTATGAAAGTAAAAAATGATGATTAGTCTATATGTATTATTCTTTTTTTATCAAACAAAGGATCCTTAAATTATTTATAATCCCTGAAAAAAATATTAGGGAATTTGTAGAATAATTATTAAAATGTTCAGTGATTATGTAAAATCACTGGTCATTTTCAGGGATTATATATAATTACTAATGATTTTAGTGATTCTACATATTCCCTGAAAAATCAGGGATTCTACATAATCCCTGATTATACAAATTCACTGTAACATATATATAGATATGGTATGAGTGCCAACGAGACAATTCTCCATCCAAGTCACAATTGGTCAAAAGTAAACAACTATAGGGTAAAGTAAGGTCTTTTACGCAGAGCGGAACCTTGGCTCACACCAAACAGCAAGCTATAAAAGGGCCCCAAAATAATATGTTGTACATATATTATAGAATCATCATTGATCAGATTACAATGTATTTTATTTGGTTAAAACATTGTGTCTAAAAATTCAAGTTGAAAATGTTATACTGTGAAATCATTGTTATAATTAAGATACTGTAGCCCTTTTCACAAAAAATCTTAAGATACATTTTACTCTTAAGAGTAATCTTAAGATTTTTAGGTTTTTCACAAAAAATCTTAAGTAAATCTTAAGATTAAAAACTATCGTAACTTTAAGAGTGCTATTACCCGCTCTTAAGTATATATTTTACACTTAAGAGAAATCTTAAGAGAAATATAAGAAATTAAAATGGCTGCTATATTTCTTTTTAATATAATATTATAAACAGAAGAGCTTTAAGAAGAGATCACGTTTTTCGCGACCGGACCATAAATAATGGCCATTCAATTGCACGGTATCGTTTCCCAAAGCAGTCTATTTGGGTGATTTAACAGACACGCTCAGAGATGCCATTAAAAGAACTCCCAACAAATCAAATGCAATCCCTTCACGTATTCAAGAAGTATAACAAGACTAACAACACACATCAACTTTTTCTTCCGTCTTGTAGTAAATGAGCAAATTTGGTGTTCTCTATCACGTCCGCTATGGAATGAAACATTGCAAATTATGTTACGCCAATCCCGAACACTTACACACAACCAAGACTCAAGGTTGTACATATATTAAGAACGTTTAAGATCAATTAACTTATTTTCCAAAGCCTTAAATTTGTCAGTCTGATTATTGTACACTCAGTTTCAGAAATGGTCACATTTGGGATGAGATATGAGGGTACTCGAAAAAAGGGGGAATTGTCCGATGACCTGTTTTTCAACCTACCTTTATTCAATCCATTTCAACTGCACACATCTGCATACAAATGAGTTCATGTTCGGGTTTTATTAATTAGAACAACAACAGTGCATGCTTATCCGACTTAGAAATGTAGTAGTGGCTTTCAAAGCCGGAAATATGATTTATTATTACAAATTTATTTCAATGCAACTGTTTCAGCCATGAATTAAAAGGTAATACATTGCTTCTTTAAAAATGTTTGTTTACAATTAAAAGACATGATGGGTTTCATGAAAACACTTGGTATTCTGCATGTCTGACATTAATTTTCATATATAACTTATACAAGGTACATTATATATAATATGTACGTCCTATGTCCTTGCATAGAGCTGCAGAATAACTTGTCAAAAATAGGGTCAGACATGTTGATGACGAGTGAAAATCACAATAATAATCGACAACATTAAAAAAAAAACAGATAGAAAACCTATAACCATTAACTAATAAATCTGGGAATATTGCCATCTAAAATTTAACAAAGCCTCCACTGACTAAAGTTTCTTCTTTTTCAATAAATATTATTATAGAACGAAAGATATATACTGTTTCATAATAAGAACAGATTTGAAAAAAAAGGGCGAAAGATACAAACGGGTCAAAGGTCGAAAACAAAACAATAATACTGTGACGAGTAATAAAAAAACCACACAGGTCTCCACCTACCCCAACATAAAAAAAACTTGAAAACTAATCATAAGCAACACCCTCTCCCCCCCCCCCCCCCCCAAAAAAAACCCCAAACAAACTAGGGTGATCTCAGGTGCTTGTTTTTATGCCCGCGTCACACTGTTCCGATTTTTACGCCGATGGCAACACGATTATGGAAATTTTCAAAATCGGGACTGATCGTATCCAGATCGGGCTATTCGTAATGCCATCTTTAACCATCGTAGAACCATCGGCCACTTTTTCTAGCCTTCGGGGACAACTTCTGGAAGGGTTCTAAATTTTTTAACATGTTAAAAAATCCCCGAAGGTGCGTCCGATGTTGAGGGTTTGTATTGAGTTCGTATCACCATCCTCACCATCGTAATGTCACCGGGAATGCATCTTTGAACATCGTATTGCCTTCGTGTTTCCATCGTTTCCATTGGGCAGTTTTGACATTACGATGTCTACACGACTTCGTGAAGACCTCGTAATCCCGTCGTGTTGCCATCGAATAAAAGTACGAAGGTGACAAGATGGAACTACCACGGCAATAAATCCAGGTAAATATAAGTTAATTTTCGCGCTAAAATACATTTAAAGTGCCATGCGCGATATGACTGGTCAGTCTAATACGACAGTTAAGAAAGACGTTTACAAAACATGGAGCTCATATCATATGATTCTTTGAGAACAAAAAAGGCGACAGCGTTGTTTTTAATAATTCAAATGGAACAAGGAGAGCAGCTATTACAGGCTCGGGATTTACTTTTACAAGTAAATTGTTATTTTTTGTCAATTTTTCATATCAAGTAACATAATGAAAATCATAAACACGCCTCGTACACTAACCCTGCAGGGAAACCAATTTTTTCTTCATTATTCTGATTTTTTATGCAGAGACTCAAAGTCAAGTTTTACCCTTCAAGCCCACGATCTTCCGTCTTATGATTAAGCCAGAAATGAAATGTACAATATAATATATATTCAATATTGATCAAACAATTTAAAATGTGTGATGCCTTCGGCATATCATTTAAATGCATCGTAAGCTGTACACGACGTCTTTTAGACATCGTATGGCCATCGCGCCATCATCGTAATCCATCGTGTAGGATTCGCCTTAGATATGAAGCATAAATACCCGTCTTCGGTTAACCTTCGTTTGTCTATCTTTTGCTATCGTATATAATTTCGGCACCATCGTATAGACTTCGTTATTCATCGTACTTGCTTCTGACACTTTTTTGGTATTTTAACGAGATCAGGACCAACTTCGTTCGAACTTACAATTTTCGCATTCGGGTGTCCATCGTATATATAGAAATCGGGACAGTGTGACGCGGGCATTAAGCAATGATGGCTTTCATTTTACTGCATGCATTGGAGACCTTTTTGTGACCTTCTGCTGTTGTCTATTCTATGGTCGATTTCTTGTCTCTTTCACACATTCCCTATTTCCATTCTCAATTTAATTTTTTAGTATGTATAGTTGTTTTATCAAAATTCCCGCTAAATCAACACAATTTTTTTTGAAAATATATGGATTTGTCCAGTGTCCCATCGTGATACATGATTATTCACGACGCAGAGAGCCCAGGTGGTCGTGTGGTCTGGCGGGACCAGTAGCGGGACCAGCTATATATATATATATAGCTGATCTGTAACAATAACATCTTCATGCCTAATATATCATGTACTGTAGTACGCCGCTAGATTAAAACTGACGTGGAAAGGTAACACATGGCCAGCGAAAGCTCTTTTAATGAGAGCCCAGGTGGTCGTGTGGTCTAGCGGGACGGCTGCAGTGCAGGCGATTTGGTGTCACGATATCACAGTAGCATGGGTTCGAATCCCGGCGAGTGAAGAAGAACCAAAAAATTTGCGAAAGCAAATTTTACAGATCTAACATTGTTGGGTTGATGTTTAAACGAGTTGTATATACATTATGTACACAGCCATGTATCACCATCATTGATGGCGATCCGATGGATACATCTGTTGTAGGGTTGTCACTGACTCAGACGTACTTATGAATATAATTATTTTCTGTGACTGTATCTTACATTAATTTGTAGGATCCTTTACTATAGATAATTTAGCTGATCTGTAACAATAACATCTTCATGCCTAATATATCATGTACTGTAGTACGCCGCTAGATTAAAACTGACGTGGAAAGGTAACACATGGCCAGCGAAAGCTCTTTTAATGAGAGCCCAGGTGGTCGTGTGGTCTAGCGGGACGGCTGCAGTGCAGGCGATTTGGTGTCACGATATCACAGTAGCATGGGTTCGAATCCCGGCGAGGGAAGAACCAAAAAATTTGCGAAAGCAAATTTTACAGATCTAACATTGTTGGGTTGATGTTTAGAAGAGTTGTATATATATATATATATATATATATATATATATATACAACTCTTCTAAACATCAACCCAACAATATATATATATATATATATGATTCATCCGTTTAAATCAATGTTTCCATTCACTTTAACTCTTGCAATTTTCAGTGCTGAGTACACTACTTGCAATATCCCGTGTACACATTGTTAATCACATACAGTCATATAGATGTTTAATCCGTCCAAGCATATATATCTTATTACAAGTTGACAAAATCTTTGAAAAATCTTGCAAGTTGCAGGGCGTAATTTCTGCGACAGTTATGTTCTGAATAGGCAGTGGCTATTTTGCCGGAACCTCTTTGTGCTCCGGCCGCGAAAACAGCCTCCTTGGCGCTATTTTGCCGGTTCTGGCAAAATAGTGATTTACATAGAGTTTTGCTATTTTGCCGGTCTTAATTTAGATTTTAATAGAAGTATAGACATTAAGAATAAAAAAAAGAAACATACAAGTAATCTCTTTACCAAAATGTCTTCTTTAAAAAATTATCTAAATTGAGGGGTACATACAAAAAATGTATTAATTTTACAATTTACAGGCTACATAAACATTAAATATAGATGCCACATGCAGTCAGTTGATTTATATTAGAAGTATTCATCGCTAATTGTATTCTTGCGTGTATGCTTAAAATGGCATTTACTTCCACACGATACCATAGCTTTCTTGCATTTGCACGTCTTGTTTGTTCACGAACCTTTTCCGTTACGCCTTTTACTGTTTTACTTGCGAGTGACAAGCTAATGTAAATGCTCTTTTGTTCCGACGTTGGAAAGTTCCGGGCGGAAAGAACTAACTAGCCGAAAAGTTCCGGAGGAACTTATTAACTAGTTACTTTGTTCTTCTTCTGGTTTAAAAGTTTTACCAGAACAAAGTGACTAATTGAAAAATCAACTAGTTAGAAAGTTCCATTTGGTAAATAAGTCAAAACCGGAACTAGCCCAAAAACGGAACTTATCAACCAGTCACAAAGTTCCATTTGGAGAATTGATGCAAAGAGCCATACGAGGAGGGGGTATTCTTCCCTCTCTTGAGGGTGCTATGAATACAAAATTTGCATGATAATGCAACTTATTCCGTTTTATGTGAGCTATACTACTTAAATTTTGATAGGGGAGTTTGTTAGTCCCCCACAATAAATCAACATTTAAAAACATCTTCATTATTTCCCCCCAAAAAAAAGTTCCATGCCATTTTTTTATATTTTTCCCTAAAGAAATTACTTTCAGCGTGTTGGGTATTCTTGTAAATTAATTACTTGCTCTTATATATACTGAATCTCATTCTTCCCCCTCTTCTACAAAAAGGACGAAATATGGTATATTCGGAGCGATGCAACTAGTTGTTCTGTTCCCCCAGAACTATTCAACTAGCTACAATCCCCGTGTATCATCGTACAGCGGATATAGGTACTAACCAAGCGGGCGTGATCGATTTTTATCTTACACGGTAACAATTTTTTGTTCACATAATATGACAATGCATTGCTCCGGTACATTTCAACTAGCTACTTTTTTCCGGAACTTTTCGACTATACTTGGAATAAAAAAAAACTAGTTGGAAAGTTCCATCGGAACGAAATAACTAGTTGAAAAGTTCCGCCGGAACAAAGCAACTGACGGAACATACTGGCTGTTACACTAACACATTTATAATATATTGTTTTCAAAATTTACCCACTCATTACATATATAATCGTACACCGGAATTTGCCGGTGGTGTACTTTACATATTGATGCAGCGTGTATAACATATTATACGTATTGTTTCTTTTTCGTAGGTTTTGATAACATTGTAATTTGAGAATATTGGCAAAGGGGTGACTATAAGTGATAATCGGAAGTCGTCATTGCGCATGTGAAACGAAAGTTAAACAAGGTTGCTATGCAATTGTTTATCTTACGATTAGTCATAAGTTCTTACTAAAGATAAAAACTTAAGATTACTCTTAAGACAAAAAATAATCTTACGACCGCCTTTGTGAAAATGACTTAAGATTTCTCTTACGATACTCGTAAGATTGAATCTTAAGATTTATCTTAAGATTTTTTGTGAAAAGGGCTACTGTATTTTAAAGTGGATTTCATGAATTCAGGTAATCTACAAATGTATAGATCTGACTGAAGCACAAATTACATGTATATATTGGTCTGTACCAACAAAATCAAATATCAACAAAAATACAACTTTTACTAAACCCACCAAAAATTAGTTAACACCAAAGGAACAGTAACATGTCAAATGGAAGGAGTCATTAACATTTTGTTGTCTAGTATATATTGTTATTGGACACAAAAACAGTACTTTATAAAGATTCAGTCATGTGTCTGATTTTTCAATTCAAACTTTAAAAAATGAATCCAAGAAATATACAGAGTAATCTTTATTAACATATTGGTAATTACTATCTGCAAGTTTTTTTTTACTTCATTAATTATACTTTTTATCTTTTCAGTGCATCTAGAAATTTATTTAAGACACAAGGTGGATACCACAAGGCTGCTGGTAAGAATTTAATATATATATGAAATTCTACAAACAGTAAAAATGAGATTTTATGTATGCATGGTATTTTAGTAGTGGAACTTTTTGTTGACAAAATCTTATCTTTTGAAAAAAAAATTTCAGTTCTTGTTTTCTCAAATATTCAAAACTGTAATCATACCTCCGTGAAAATGAACTACATGTTTTAGAAAAATATTATACAATGGAGTTTCATATAAAGGTAACAACCATCAATGCTAATTTATCAATGAATCGCAAACACCTAAATTCATACAACTGAACAACTATCACAACTGCCTAAAACTAGCTTGCTTGATATACTTGCTGATAAAGTCATTTTAAAAATAGAAAAAATATTTTTAAGAGCACATTGAAAATGTAAACACATTAAAATCTATTTATAGGTGGAGCCATTAGAGCTATAACATCAACAGGAACAACCAAGGGAGTGGATGTAGAAGCAGTGGGGAGTATTAATGGTGTACCCACATATGACTTTGATCTAGATGGTATACAGGCTGAAGATAAACCATGGAGGAAACCAGGTCAGTCAAATTTATTTATTTGTACTAACTTGGAGTTTTAATATTGACCTTCAACTCTTGAATAGAATTTTTCTCTGTTACTTAGCAATTAAAGTCGTAAGTTATTGAGCTAAATTTACAAAATAATTTACACTGTACATTCAGAAATGTTTACAATGTTATTATGAATAGAGAAATTGCAACGAGAAGGGTTTGGCATAGTGATAACTCATATTTTAAATGCAGAATGTCCTGAAATTGTAATATTATCAATCTCATCCTTTTGTCCATAGCCCATAGGTCAACAATAAAAGCACAAAAAAAAAAAAAGAATTCACAGTATTCTCACATCAAAAAAGATCTACAGTAATATCAATCAAAATATACTTAACTGTTAAAAGTATGCAATAATAAATAACAAATCAAAAAGCATTATTCTATATGATGTAAATCAATTACAGAAATGGATGCTTTACAAAAGGATTTACAATTTCAAAGGGTTGTAACTGAAATCACAATGGAGATAAACTTAATCATAGTGCAAATCGTAAATTAACTAAGTTGTATAAATATTTACAATATTTATTTTCTTATTAGGTGCTGATATAACTGATTATTTTAACTATGGGTTTAATGAAGATACCTGGAGACAATACTGTGATAGACAAAGAAGAATGAGGTCAGAAGCTGGATCCATGGGCGGAAGGACATATGTAAGTACAAATATTTACCTAGACAATACTGTGATAGAAAAAGAAGAATGAGGTCAGAAGCTGGATCCATGGGCTGAAGGACATATGTAAGTACAAATATTTACCTAGACAATACTGTGATAGACAAAGAAGAATGAGGTCAGAAGCTGGATCTATGGGCGGAAGGACATATGTAAGTACAAATATTTACCTAGACAATACTGTGATAGAAAAAGAAGAATGAGGTCAGAAGCTGGATCCATGGGCGGAAGGACATATGTAAGTACAAATATTTACTTAGACAATACTGTGATAGAAAAAGAAGAATGAGGTCAGAAGCTGGATCCATGGGCTGAAGGACATATGTAAGTACAAATATTTACTTAGACAATACTGTGATAGAAAAAGAAGAATGAGGTCAGAAGCTGGATCCATGGGCTGAAGGACATATGTAAGTACAAATATTTACTTAGACAATACTGTGATAGAAAAAGAAGAATGAGGTCAGAAGCTGGATCTATGAGCGGAAGGACATATGTAAGTACAAATATTTACTTAGACAATACTGTGATAGACAAAGAAGAATGAGGTCAGAAGCTGGATCCATGGGCGGAAGGACATATGTAAGTACAAATATTTACTTAGACAATACTGTGATAGACAAAGAAGAATGAGGTCAGAAGCTGGATCTATGAGCGGAAGGACTTATGTAAGAACAAACATTTTATAATTTAGATGGTTTATTTTTAAACTGAATAAATTAAAATAATTTGCATTTTGACATAGAGTTTCAAGGTTAGAACCTGTACAATAGATTTAACAATTAAAAAAATACAGTAGTTATAATTATTTGTTTTACTCGGACCACCTAGAAAAATATACCAAACCTTGTATGTATAATTTCATTATAAGGGGCCAAATAGTAGCTTTCTTATATTTATTGTGCAACAATTTTATAATAAATTGATTGGACTAGGGCTTATTTGTACATTGAGGAACAAAAAGTTATGTGTAGTAATGTGTATGTATTATTATTTCAGGCACCTGTACGACCCATTGGAGATCCAAAGAAAGATCTACTAGGTAATTGGATTTGATCAATTATGACCCATATGGTTATAAAAAAAGATTTGGGTATAAGTATACTAGAAGATATCCCACAACAAAATTATTAGACAGTTGTGTTAACTGTATTATATGTAGTAACAAGGATTCAGAATGATATGTCAAATTCAGGAAAGCATTTGTAAGGTTATTACTAAAAATGATTTTTATATAGTGAATAAGTTTATAAGTTTTTAATATTAATTTTTAATATTATAGTTAATATTATAGGAAATTTGAAAACTGCAGTTGTGTTGAATACAAATAAACCAATATATACTATCTCATCCATTAAAAATTTTTCATGTAGTTGTTTCATTTTATGATATTATGTTTTAAGGTGATTCAGTAAGATCTGTTCCTGTTCTTGAGAACAGAAAGCCAGTCACTACCAGAAAAATTGCTGGTACCATTGATGTAATAGGGAGTACAGCTAGAGATTCAAGGCGACCAGATAATACAGGAGATCCTATTCCCACTACAGGGTAAATAAGTTTTATGTTTGTTTTCATTGTAAAATACCCTATATGGTATAAGAGAGAAGTAAACCACTACAGATTTTCTTCATTTTACACAGATTTTGAATGCAAATATGGACCACATAATTTCATGGTGTACAAAATTTAAACATACAACATATGCACAGCTAATATACATTTGTAAATCTTAAAGACCTTAGGTAAGCATATATTAAAAGATCAAAAAGCATGTTTTGTCTTTTAGGAAATCTTATGCAACAGACCCAACAGCAGGAATGCCTGGCTTGCCACCAGGGATACCACCTCCAGATTATTCAGTGCCACCTCCGGGATTGCCACCACCTGGATATCCTCCTCCTGGTAAGTTTCAATGAATCAATACTAAAGGATGAAGAACTTGAAATCCAAGATAATTGGTACCTAAAAAATATTAATTAACCAACAGTATAGTGTAAATAATTTTTTTAATGTCTTTTTTCTCATCTGCAAAATTGTTATGTTTGTTTTCTTGTACACAAATTGCAAGGATTGTGGTTAAAACAATTGGAAACAAATATTTGTGATCATCTGCCACAGATACTCAATAACAGTCTACCAAATCATGATGGCATCACTAAAACATTTATAGATGTTTTCAACTTTACCATTTGAAAGAACCTGTTGATATATGATACAATCCACATACATTTTTATTTGTAAATGATATAAAAACAAATAGAAAATTCATCTGCCTAAATAATTTTTTTTTATATAGGTTTTCTTGTCTAAATGTGTTTGTTTATTACATTTTAAGGTGTTCCATTTTCCAGTGTTCCACCTCCTGGGGCCATACCTGGCTATGAACGTAAGTATATATTTCATTTTTCAACAAAAATTCAACTTATCTACTTTTAAAATGATTAAACTATAGAGAAAATGAAATAACCAAATATTATTACTTCTGCAAGAAATGATGTAATAAACCTGATTGTATTACAAAGATACAAATATCAATAAAAGTTGTAGTATTCTATTAACTAGACCAGGTTGAGGATGAATTAAATAATAGTGGCATATGTTTTTTTCTCAGAAAATAAGTGATACAATTTTAAATTTATCAAAATCACCAATTTTAAGGCATGAATTTGAAAGTTGTCTATTGAGCTGTTATTTTTGTTATAGTCCGGTGAAATTGACACATAGTATATAGATATAAGAAGATGGTATGAGTGCCAACTCTTCATTTAAGTCACAATTTGTAAGAACTACTTTGAATATAGTCTCAAAAATGAAAAAAAATATAAAAATAAAGAAGATTGAATATCTTGATAAAAATTACATTTTCTTTATTTCAGATTACTACCCACCACCAGCAACCAGGTTTGTTTATTTAACATGTTGATGAACAGATACTAGAGCATGTTTATTAACTTGTAGTTAACATTTACTTTAATTTAACTATGATGTATTCATGATAGTGATACATATACCAACAATAACAATTTCAAATGTATTTATGTGCTTGGAACATTTATTTGCATAGTTTAGATTAACTTTGCTTGTATAGTTCCACTTTTTTTTTTAATGTTGCCTGCCTTTCAGAGTTGACATATATGGATCAGTCTTTTAATTATGAATTTTGAGCCCATTCATCAGAAAGTATCAAAATTTGCTTTTTCCTTTAAAGAACTATGAGCTGGATTATAGCATTTGCATCCTTCCTACCACACATTTTAGTTGGTTCTTAAATACTATGATTGAAAGTAATTTGATTCAGATAACATTTTGATGAAAGTCAGGTAATAAAATATTGCATCAGTTCTCATTACTTTTTTATGCCCCACCTAGGGGCATTATGTTTTTGATCTGCGTCCGTTCATCTGTCTGACGTCTGTTCTTCCGTCTGTCCTAATTCAGGTTATAGTTTTTGGTCAAGGTAGTTTTTGATGAAGGTCAAGTCCAGTCAACTTGAAATCTAGTACACATGTTGTTCCCTATAATATGATCATGCCAATTTTAATGCCAAATACGAGTTTTTACCCCAATTTTAAGGTCCACTGAACATAGAAAATGATAATGAATAGAAAGGTGATTTGGCCTGGGAATCTGTGTAATATGAACACCTTCTTGATAATGATAAATTAGAGTTTTTAATGTTGTTAAAGAGAGATGCAAATATATAACTAACTTCTATGAAACAACTCAACTTTAAACTTGCACAGGAAATAGAGTTTTGTTCCTTCTATATTAGTTTCTAATTTCCAAGACTGTGTTTCAAGGTTGACATTAAAGGCAGGCAAAAACAGATCTTTCAGGATGGAGGACTCATATCTATGTTTATTAAATTGCTTACTAATAAATTAACTCACAAGTTATATAGGTTTTCATATTATTAAAAATAAACACATTGTTTATACTAACAAAACCTCTGCATAATGTATATACTGGTGAGAGGGCTTGCAAACTTACTTATTATATTTACCTTACAGAAAGTCTCGAAGGTGAGATACATGTTTTATTTTTTAGCGGTACTCAAAAAAAGAAAACATTTTTGCATTTTTAAAGAAAGGAAGCAAAAAATCAAATAAATCATTGATAATGAATACTTTTAAGCTATATAATAGGAATGAAATTCTTATGTGATGGTTGCATGTGTAGTAATGTATGTTGGGACAAGGTATTCATGACTTGCAATAAGTTATCACTATGTAAATAATCAGTGTCATCTTTTAGACAAGTAAATATTCTTAAATATGTTTGATGTTTTATGAAGCTGAATAGGTAGCTTAAGTTTTGTTAAGATGAACTATTTTTATTATGCTCTCTTGCCTAGTTGTGGGGGCATTAAGTGTTACCATTGTCTCCTATCCCTAGGGTACATTCTTGAAATTGGTTTCTGTTCTCTAACTTTAGACTGCCTCAACCAAATGTTACACAACTGAAATACAGTGCTTATTACCACAAAACACAGATCAAATTTGAAATTTGGTCATTTATGAGTTGTGCCCCTTTAAATATTATAACCATAAAAATTGCTGAATTTTTCGTTTCTGTTTTTAACTTTAGTTTGTCACTACCAAATGTAATGAATCTTATACTCATTGCTTAGAACCACAAAACACAGATCAAGTTTGAATATGACTTATGAAGAAAAAAAAGAACAACTAAATGTTGACATTCAATACAGTTAAACTGCATAATAATATCATGAAAAAAATTGTAACTTATACAATACATTTGTGTAATTGCAATTTGGTTAGAGGATGCATGTTACATTAGCATATGCCTATATGCCTAATTTGCTTAGTGGAGAACAGTTGAAACCTAGCATATTTCAAAGTTGCTAGTTATATCGTTGGTGTAGGTTATTTAAAACTCGGAATGTATACCCTAGTTGCTTGTCAGTATATGTACTATGACAGCACCTTAAATTATTGAAACATTTAACTTATCAATTCAATATCCTTGGTAAAGAAATACTTTAGTAATCTGCATATTCCTATAAAAGAAAACATCCAGTATTAAAATGACAGGTATAAAGATACTTCCTAATATATAATATATAGTATAAAATGAAACGGAAAACCTTGAGCATCATAAGAATTATATGTTAGCTTAATTTATGTATAGAATCATTATTAGGTCTTTACTTAACCTTGACCTTATTTGCATGGATCATTGATAATGTTATGTTTTTGTGATCGTGTCATAGGATCTTGATTTTAAAGGCTTGGAACATAAAATTCCTTTAAAAATTGTAAAGCAGACAAAACATTTCAGCCTATGAACTCTTGTAATTGTTATGTCTCACATACAAGTACTAGTTTAAATCTAAACCTAAGCAGTATATCAATTAAATAATGATGCAGGTGCCTTTTGCCAGTGATCCCAGGCAGATTATTTGTCAAAACTTTAATAGATATCTGAAGTTACGTCGGATGAGAACACAGATATTAACCATTATTCCAACTTACAGTTACATAAAGGGAGTGAAGTGTCAAAATGCATAACAGATTCTAGTGAAAATAAAAAAATGGCATATAGATTTTTCCTTATGTACATGTAGTACCGTATGTTAAAAGCTTGATGCTATTTCCTTAACTAGTTTTGAGGCAATCCACTTTCAAAGTTCAGAACTGTCTTTCAGGAACATACTTATTCACAAATATTTTATTTAACATCTGAACCATACCTTTTGTATTTACAGATTGGATGAAAGAGGATCTAGTTATTATGATTCACAGGCATATGGGGCAGCTTATAATGATTCACATTCAGCTTGGGATAGCAGGTAACATATTGTTTTAATGTTATTAACATATCAGCTAATTTTTACACAGGTAACATATTGTTTTAATGTATATAACATATCAGCTGATTCTTACACAAGTAACACATTATTTTAGTGTTAAGTTACTATATATATATAGCATATCAATTGATTCAGTTAAAGATCATTTTGCTGATGATTTTTTGTCATTTACAATCAAATTTCTTCTTATATATTCCATAAAAGGATACATTAATTTGGTATTCATTTTTCAGAGTTTTACTCTTAAAAATTACTTGGAATAACTAGCATGCATCTTGATACTCTTATGCTTGCAATTTTTCACAGTGAAAAACACAAAAATTGAGGGATACATATTAATTTTGATATATTGAAAAGAAAGATAATGGTAAAATACAGGAATAACTGTGGATCAAACTTAGCTTTAATTCATACCAGCTTGAATGATTTTTGACTGAATGAAAATGAATACTAAATAATCAAGAACATTGTATTTATGCACATTAATATTTAAGTATTGCACATTGTGTGGTAAATGTAAGACTGCTCACAATTAGAAATAACATTTTATAAGTTTTGTCTGAAGTCCTTTTCTGCATTTACCTTCAGGAATGCTCAATATTAAAAAAAGAATAAACTTAAAAAAACAGGGTTGTATAAATATGTGGTGTGATACAACTTACCGCTTTTAGGTACAGTCTCTTTCATTTCAACTTTCAACATGTTTTAATATTATTCTTCATTAAATAATTGAAAAAATATAAAACTTTACACACATTTTCCTAAAAACATTATTTTAATTTTTGAGCAGAAAGAAAAAGTAAGTAATTAGTAATTACCAATGATTAAGCCTGTCTCTGTAGAACATTGACATATTGTTGTCAAATCTGTGCATGATGGGAAACAACAATTTAAACTTCCCTTAAAAGTGGTGTTGGTTACATGTAGCATCCCAAAACCATATATTGCCTATGTCAGCTATTTTAAAGCATTGCTTTATATAATTGGGTATGGTGGTGTGTAGTCTGTCATGTCTTTCTTTGTTCATGTAATTATAAATACATATTTATTTTCAGATAAAAAAAATGAATTTGAATATTTATGTTGAAAGATTAATGATAAGGAGAATAAAACTTAATATCTTTTCTAATATTTAAAATTGAAGTAAACATAGATAACTTTAAGCGCTCAAAGGAACTGATTTCAACTGGGATTAATGATATTTTGACCCTAGCTATTCCATCACATATTTGTTCAGTATATGAATGAAATGTGAGTAATTGGACATTAAACAAAGAACAGTCAATCAATTCATTGCAAATGGATGGTTTTGTTTTTTCTTTGCCTAAATGTTCATCCACACCAGTTTATGATCATAAGGGACGAATGAAAACAAAACTAATCAATCTTGTGGTAATTTGTCAGGCTTGTAATACAGGCTGATAAGCATTTCTATTATGTGATTTATGATGCAATTTGTAAGGCAGCAATTTGGGTTGATAAAACCATGAATATTGGTAATTATTTCCTTATTTGGTGTATGAGCTAGATGAAAATTTATGTAAAGGTATTTGATAACTTTTATTGTTTCAGTAAGATAGACAACTACAAAAAAGAACATAATTTTTTTTTGATTTTTGACAATGACATGAAAAATAACAGATTGATCGACATCTTGACAAATCATTACTTACCTAAAATTATTTTTTTTTTTACATATCTCTTTTACCACCACAATAAACAAAAGAAAAAAAGACACAATGTGACCTATATTGTAATAGAAGTCATTACACTTATGTATCTAGGGGAGAACAACTGCTTCAAATCAAGAGATATTGTGTCCAAACTAAGTGACCAAAATAATGTAACTCAAGGTGGTAACAAAACTATGTGAGCATCATGCTATCATATTTGTATTTTATTGACGAGAGACAATTTTGCTTTGACCTAGCATAATTTTAACAGTTCATTTCTCCAATACCTTTTGACATGTTTGCACTACAGTCATGTAATAGGGTATTAAAATTTATTGCAAGTTTTTGTTGCTTGTTGCTTAATTTCCATTCAGAAATAGTCATGAATACACACTTTCAGTCCTTCTTAAAGTATAATTCCTGTACAATTTTATTACCAGGTACTCATTTGGGAAAACAAGAGAACATTTGTAATTTTTGATATCCTATGTTTTCATTTGACTTAAGTTGAATGTAGACAGTTGACAATGTTTAACTGCTGTGTTACATGTGAATTACTTTCAAATGATCAATTTCAAGCGATTTTATTGCACACTAGAAAACTGCAAGGGAGATAGCTCTTTTCCGTAATAGTTAACATACCTTTCATTTGGTAGAATAGATCAGAAAATTAATGAAAGAAAATCATTATATTTATAACTTCCATTTTTAGGTACAGATGGCATGAAATGCAATCAAAACCTTATGGGACTGACTTGATATCTTAATGTTCCAAGGCTGATCATTACCTTTTTTTAATACACAAAATACAGTGCATTGGTCTTAACATTCTATACATCCTATCCATGAACATTTCCAGAAATTTATCAATGTAATATATGCTCAGATATTCAAGGCACAAAATGATGTTACACTTGTCAAGAAAGTTACATAACTTTTGCAAGGTGCAGGAATCTAATAGCTGTTCTAAAAATAGAATGATGTCATTGTTAAAATCATCTGTAAATTTGGAGTTATCTTCCTTTGGCTATAATTGCTCTTCAGGTGGCTCGGGCCTATTGGAAGTTTCTATCAGAAGTGCCGTATTTTTTGTTATTTTATCACAGAAAGTGAATCAAATTGGTCGGAAAAAAAATAGGGGGTCACGGACCATTCAAGCTCAAAATTTTACTTTTAAACAGGTATGTAAACGGGAATATTTTTCAATGAAATGATAGGGAAAATAGAGGTGTTGACATATTTTTTTGGAATATAAAAAAAAACCCAGTTCTATGACACTTTGGTCCAAAACTTTTAATATAAAAAACCAAAATATAGCTTCAAAGAATGAGCAAATAAAAAACCTAGGTCATCGACAAGGAAAAAAATATATTTTGCTTTAAAACCCAAGTTTTGACGGGAAAATGGGTGAAATGTCATTTTGACCTTTTAAAAATACGGACAATAACAAAAATATTCTATTAGTCACATAACTACAATGATTTAACATTTCTAATCAGTCAAAATATTTTAAAAAATTATATCAAATTTACGACAAATACTTTTCTAATTCATGCTTGAAATTATGCGCAGTCGAATAGTCCAGAACCACCTTAAATCAACTACAACTAATGCAATAATTAATTTTACTTCCCACTGATAAATTGATGCAATCTTTACCGTTCAGTGCACTTTGATTTGCAGTTAAGTTTTGTGATTGAAATTATTGATTTTTTTTCAGAGGTGCTGGTTACAGATGGGAATCTGGTCGTGAAAGAAGCCCAGCTAGGTCAGAGTCAGATTTCAGCAGGTAATTTAGTATAAATTTGTGAATAAGATACAAATATGTGTTTTGAGTGAATGCTTTTTTTTATGCACATTTCTTACTTTGTTTGAATCATAACAGTCAAAGTATGGTTAACTATTCTTGTTGATTTTGGGAAAAAAACCCACTTTATATTTGTTAGACTCAGATCGACGTCCGGCCTCTAATCGACGTCCGTTCCTCAAATCGACATCCGTTTCTCAAATCGATATCCAAATCTGACGTCACATTCGCAAATCGACGTCCAATATTTTGATACTCTAATCGACGTCCAATGTGACGGCATGTATTGCTAAAACTACGCCCGATTGAGTGTAGTCGTCTTTCATAAATAATAAATCGGGATTTAATTGTTTACACTTGTACATGTTTTGTAGGGTTCAAGCATTTATGCATACTTTCCATATAGATTTCTTTCAACCCGAATTAGGTATCATGCATAAACAGTTTGGGTCCAAATCTGACGTCACATTCGCAAATCGACGTCCAATCGACTGCATGTATTGTTAAAACTACGCCCGATTGAGTGTAGTCGTCTTTAATCGATGTCCAATATGAATAAATAATGAATTCAGGATTTCATTGTTTACATTTATTATAAAAATTTTATACATGTACATGTTTTGTAGGGTTCAAGCATTACATATTTTCCATATAGATTTCTTTCGACCCGAATTGGGTATCATGCATATTAAAGTTTGGGTAAGAAGTTAATTGAATCGATCTACATAGTAATGTGTCATTCCTATGCATGTTGATAAATGGCATACATGTTAGTGTATGTCAAGGAGAAAACAACATAAAGTCAAAGAAAAACAAACGACATCTTGAGGTCATTATTCAATATTCAACAATAGACAAAATAAAGAAGTATAGCCATTGTTTTAAAGAGTATTATAATTCGGACTTAGCAAGATATTTTTAACACATTTTTTAGTTTTACACCTGTAGTGAAACATATACGAAAGAAATCAGCATTGTGTTTTATGTTGTGCTGTTACACAACTGTTCTCCGTCATATACGCAAGAAATTGGTATTATGTTTTATGTTGTGCTGTTACACAACTGTTCTCATATACGCAAGAAATTGGTATTATGTTTTATGTTGTGCTGTTACACAACTGTTCTCATATACGCAAGAAATTGGTATTATGTTTTATATTGTGCTGTTTCACAACTGTTCTCATATACGCAAGAAATTGGTATTATGTTTTATGTTGTGCTGTTATACAACTGTTCTCATATACGCAAGCAATTGGCTTTATGTTTTATGTGTGTTGTTACACAACTGTTCTCATGTACGCAAGTAATTGGCTTTATGTTTTATGTTGTGCTGTTACACAACTGTTCTCATATACGCAAGTAATTGTCATTATGTTTTATGTTGTGCTGTTATACAACTGTTCTAGGTTGAGTGCTTACACACATGTTTATAACCCCGACATATTCTTTATGGGCCTGTAGTGCAGTGGTTTTCGATGGTTTATGTCTGTCATTTTTAGCTCACCTGGCCCGAAGGGCCAAGTGAGCTTTTCTCATCACTTGGCGTCCGGCGTCCGCCGTCGTCCGTCGTCGTCGTCCGTCGTCGTCCGTCGTCGTCCTGCGTTAACTTTTACAAAAATCTTCTCCTCTGAAACTACTAGGCCAAATTTAACCAAACTTGGCCACAATCATCATTGGGGTATCTAGTTTAAAAATTGTGTCCGGTGACCCCGCCAACTAACCAAGATGGCCGCCATGGCTATAAATAGAACATAGGGGTAAAATGCAGTTTTTGGCTTATAACTCAAAAACCAAAGCATTTAGGGCAAATCTGACAAAGGGTAATATTGTTAATCAGGTTAAGATCTATCTGCTCTGAAATTTTCAGATGAATCTGACATTCCGTTGTTAGGTTGCTGCCCCTGAATTGGTAATTTTAAGGAAATTTTGTTGTTTTTGGTTATTATCTTGAATATTATTTTAGATAGAGATAAACTGTAAAAAGCAATAATGTTCAGCAAAGAAAGATCTACAAATAAGTCAACATGACCAAAATGATCAGTTGACCACTTTAGGAGTTATTGCCCTTTATAGTCAATTTTTAACCATTTTTCGTAAATCTTAGTAATCTTTTAGAAAAATCTTCTCCTCTGAAACTGCTGGACCAAATTATTTGAAACTTGGCCACAATCATCATTGGGGTATCTAGTTTAAAAATTGTGTCCGGTGACCCCGCCAACTAACCAAGATGACCGCCATGGCTATAAATAGAACATAGGGGTAAAATGCAGTTTTTGGCTTATAACTCAAAAACCAAAGCATTTAGAGCTAATCTGACATTGGATAAAATTGTTAATCAGGCGAAGATCTATCTGCCCTGAAATTTTCAGATGAATTGGACAACCTGTTTTTGGGTTGCGGCCCCTGAATTGTTAATTTTAAGGAAATTTTGCTGTTTTTGGTTATTATATTGAATATTATTATAGATATAGGTAAACTGTAAACAGCAATAATGTTCAGCAAGGTCAGAGTTACAAATAAGTCAACATGACCAAAATGGTCAGTTGACCTCTTTAGGAGTTATTGCCCTTTAAAGTCAATTTTTAACCATTTTTCGTAAATTTTATATATCTTTTACTAAAATCTTCTTCTCTGAAACTGCTGTGCCAAATTGATCCAAACTTGGCCACAATCATCTTTGGGGTTTCTTGTTTAAAAAATGTGTCCGGTGACCTGGCCATCAAACCAAGATGGCCGCCACTGCTAAAAATAGAACATAGGGGTAAAATGCAGTTTTTGGCTTATAACTCAAAAACCAAATAATTTAGAGAAAATCTGACATGAAGTAAAATTGTTAATCAGGTCAAGATCTATCTGCCCTGAAATTTTCAGATGAATTGGACAACCTGTTTTTGGGTTGCGGCCCCTGAATTGGTAATTTTAAGGACATTTTGCTGTTTTTGGTTATTATATTGAATATTATTATAGATATAGGTAAACTATAAACAGCAATAATTTTCAACAAAGTAAGATCTACAAACAAGTCAACATGAACGAAATGGTCAATTGACCCCTGTAGGAGTTATTGAACTTTGTAGTCAATTTTCAATCTGCTTCCTTTGTTTAATATTCACATAGACCAAGGTGAGCGACACAGGCTCTTTAGAGCCTCTAGTTCTTTATAAATAAGACCGTTATTTTTCTAATTTGAATTGTTTACATGATTCATGTCATACTACATCTCCTTAATATTTTTATATAATCTCTAAAATTAAAAAAAGAAAATGATATCACAACCTGTTTACATATATGTAGTCTAGTCTTTTATAAATCTTTAAAAAAAAATCAAAAATATAAGCTATATGTTTAAAGGTCTAAAGGTTTCAGCTGCTGTCGGTTCGGGTCAATTGTGTATTCTTTGTCCAAAACGGACGTTGATTGGAGAAGCTAGAAATTGGACGCTGATTAGAGAAGACAAAAAATAGACGTCGATTAGATAGGCATTACATTGGCCGTCGATTTGGAGGATATTTTATTGTGACGTCAGATTTGGACGTCGATATGAGGAACAGACGTCGATTAGAGACCGGACGTCGATCTGAGTCTAACATATTGATCAGTGTAAATGAATTGCTGCAGATTGTTTTTGCGACTAATCCATTGTAACATATATAAGGTTCTTAGGGAATATCTGTGGAAAGATGAAGAAAATAATCCCTGAGAAGACCACTTAAACTAATGCACGATCATATTCAGTAACAAATACCTTTGATAATTAATATATTTAAAATACTTAATATTTTTTAAAGGGGGAACATATTATGTAAAAGCAACAATGAGAAAAACTCATACCGTATAGCAAGCTGTAAATCCTGGATGACAAAATTCAATAGACAAGACCAACAGCCTGATAATTTTTGTGAAAAGATAATAACATAGTATTTGAAAATACCTAAATCTGCATTGACAAAAAATCGTAAACTGCATGTTTTTCTATTTTTATTACTTAAACATTCAAACAGACATTAATAGAAATCTTAAATTTTAATTTCATAATCAACATAAAATTAGCCCAAATAAGGTCATTACAAAATCTTTCTCAATGCAATGAACTGCATGTTTTTATAGTAATAAGTAAAATATGTATTTGTAGCAATGGGTTTACATTGATCATTTTAATTCATTAACCTATTTTATGTGGATTCTACTTTTTCTGTTTCTTGTAAATTTAATGAATAATATCTATTATCTTTCAACTTGGCAATAACATACTGATATAGTTTCAAATTATACTGCAAATATTTTGTGAAAATATTAATAACAACCTTATCTTTTGTATTGACTATTCACTGTTTCATTAAATGATGTTACTCTGTAACAAGATGCCAAAATCAGAACAATATTATGCCATTGCCTGGGTATCCATTGAATAGGATACAACTTAAAATCAAAACATTGTGATGTATGTTTTCAAAATTAATAACCAGAATACATTTGATTTTGAAAATGTGAATTATTGTGGTTTATTTGAAAACTTGAAATTTCAAGCCAGCCAAAATATATGTAGAAATCTTTTTTTTTTGTGTACAAATTTACTTTACCATGTGTACTGTGAAGTTATTTGTTTTCATTGATACCAATTTTCTTGCATTGAGACAAAAAAAATTATATCCATGGATATTTGATTTCAATGTCTGAATACAAGCCTTAATAAATTTATACTTTGTTCAATATTTGAATTTGTTGTTCTTCTTTACTTACAATATCAACAAAATATGGTATCTCATGAATAATTATGAATCCATAGTATACATTAAGTAAATTGTGGGTTTGATGGTGATAAAATGTCCATGATATGCATGCTAATGAATGTATTACAATATCGATTGGATTCAACAAGATAACAACTCTCTATGATTGCAGTTCAGGAAGTGAGAGAGATTTCAGATACAGAGATCGGAGATACGATAGAGATCAGGACCGTGATAGGGACAGGTAATTGTTTAATCCTCTTTTGGAATAGTCTTTAGGAAAGGGCACCTGCTATCAGGACTTAATTGATCTGCATTACAGAAATGTTGGGCAAAATACTTGTGATGAAGTCAAAATTATAGCTTTTGTTAAAGGTATTGTAAACATTTCAGTTACAAAAAATAACAAATTAATAAGTTACGTATTTTGATTTTGTTTTCAAGGATTCATCACTAATTTTATTTTCTCACTTAATGCTTTCATGGCTAATGAAATGGTTACTGCTTCAAAGTATTTACATATAAATAAAACTAGTGGTGTAATTGAAATCAAGTCACTGCTTTTGGCTCCTGCAACAAGTATATTCTAGGCCTGGAAACAACATGCATTAAAAGACTATGGGAATTTATTTCATATTAGAAATTACAAGAATACTTCATTTATTTTTAGGACTATTAGAGACAGAGACCGTTACAGCAATAGAGACCGTGAAAGGGATAGAGACCGTGATAGGGATAGGGACCGTGATAGAGAAAGGGACCGTGATCGTGACAGGGATAGGGACAGATACAAAGAAAGAGACACGTCAAGAACTAGAGAAGGTTCTAAAGATGTCAGGATTAAGGAAGAAAAACATCACAAATCTAGTAGAAGGTTAGTTAAGTTTAATTGTTTAGAAAATGAAGAAAATTTAATATATTTGCGTTTTGATTATTTAGATTGTTGTTAACATGGTTAACAAAATCAGATTACAACAATTACACAGATATTTTAAAGTGTTTCAGATGTAACGAATAATTTTATGCATATAATTGTTATCATTAGTAAGCTAAAATATCATAAATAAAGCAGTTAGATAATGAGATTATGACATTTTCTTAAAAATAAACAGAAGAGGGTTAGTAATAGAATAAATTAATAGTTGTGTCTCATCTGACTATATCATGTCACCAGTTAAATTGAAGAAGGAAGCTGGAGTACCTGGAGCAAATCCCCTAAGACCTTAGACAGAATAACTGGCAATCTAAGGCAAATTAGATCGGAAATTGAACTTACTTTGCATCAAGAGGGGTTCTTACCATATTGCTTGTCTACAATTGTTTTCCATTTATACAATGTGTTTGATCTATTGATTTGCCATCAAGTAAAGGACTTTCCATTTTGTATTTTTGCTATTTTACTTTTTGTTTAGCATTGTAGATAAACTACTTACACCCCTTTGCAACCAAGGCCCCTTTAGGAAAAGAAAGTTTACAGTTTCACTTGCATATTCATTTCAAGACAATTGTTTTAAAATCTTCAGCTTCTAAAACTTCAAGGAGGTTGTAAAAAATTGCATACAATGTTAGAAATATTGAAATTATAGAATGTGAGAACATTAAATTGTATTTTATTTTGGACCTTGCAATACCTTCATGGGTAGTCAAGGTTGTTAAAATCCACCCTCATCATATTTTATTTTTTTTACAGGAAAAAGGACGATGAAGATTCTGACCACCATAAAACTAAACATAAAAAGAAGAAGATTAAGAAAGAGAAGGACGATGATGATCAGTACCCTCCGACTCTTACGCAGGAGATGCCGCAAATTAAATCAGAACCTTCATCATGATCCTCATTGTCTTAAGTCATTGTGTCATCTTGTCATGTCGTTAATAAATGATGTAAATATAATACTATGTATTGATCAATTTTAGAGATATATGCAATAGGCATTTACTACAGTTTTGTTATGCTGAAAGAGGAGCTAAAGATACCAGAGAGACATTCAAACTCATAGATCGAAAATAAATTGACAATGATATGGCTAAAAAAGAACACAATAGTACACAAGACACAACATAGAAAACTAGACTAAGCAACAGGAACGCCGTCAAAGTTACTGGTGTGGAATATTATTGAAATCATTTCAAAGATAAAATATTGAAAATTTTTTTGTCAGGAAAAGAGAAAACATTGTTACATTGGTTACAACAGCTAAGCAGTGTTACTAGAGACAACTAATATAATCAATAGAATGGAAAGAAAACATTACAATAACAGCTCTTCCATGCAATATTAAACTAGACACTTTAGAAAACAAGTCTATATAAAAACCCAGCTGTTTTACATTTAACAACTGTTAATTCAGAAATTATTGTGTGCATTTATTATTGCGATTTATTCATTTAGACTAAAAAGCAATTTTAATTTTTGCGATATTGAGAAAAATACTATTTAATTCATATAAAGAATTTAATAAAATGTGAGTTTAAAGTACTGCGATTATTACCGAAAACCCTGTCGCTTTTACACAATAATAAAAACATCACAATAATTTCTGAATTTACAGTAAATACATTTTTAGACATTTCTCCTTGCAGAGATTTAATGGATGTCACTCTTTATCTTTTTTATTTGTTTGGCAACAAATTGGTAACACTTGCTATGACTTTAGTGTGGATTCATTTATTTTCTTTGATACCTAATATTTTGGATTAGGAAACATGTTCTTTTGCAAATACCTGGTTAATTTATATCCTCCCAGTCATGAAATTTGTCATCCCATGAATGACAATGAATGATACTAAATATAAAAGATATTCTGTGATGACCTTTCTAATAGTTGTTACCTACAAATCATAAGAATTCAAGCAACCATAGTTTGCAGTATTGATTACAAGATCCTAAAACTGTTGAAATAATGGAAGGTGTCTGTTGATATTCTATGATTTACATGATGTAATGTACTATTATATTATTAAAATTGAGAATGGAAATGGGGAATGTGTCAAAGAGACAACAACCCGACCAAATAAAAAACAACAGAAGAGGGTCACCAACAGGTCTTCAATGTAGCGAGAAATTCCCGCACCCGGAGGCGTCCTTCAGCTGGCCCCTAAACAAACTACCCACTAACTAGGCTCCTGACTTGGGACAGGCGCAAAAATGCGGCGGGGTTAAACATGTTTGTGAGATCTCAACCCTCCCCCTATACCTCTAACCAATGTAGAAAAGTAAACGCATAACAATACGCACATTAAAATTCAGTTCAAGAGAAGTCCGAGTCTGATGTCAGAAGATGTAACCAAAGAAAATAAACAAAATGACAATAATACATAAATAACAACAGACTACTAGCAGTTAACTGACATGCCAGCTCCAGACTTCAATTAAACTGACTGAAAGATTATGATTTCATCATATGAACATCAGGCACAATCCTTCCCGTTAGGGGTTTAGTATCATACCATCATAACATATATGAGAAGAACATAACCCGTGTCATGCCAACAACTGTTTTTAGAATAAATGTGTTTAGTACCCATGCAAAGACCTTATCAGTGACTCAATATTAACGCCAAAATATGCAATTTTTAATGACTTGACAACAGTATCGTAATTATATCCCTTCTTAATAAGTCTATTCAAAGGTGTTGTAAGTTTCTGAGGTGAATACTGACACCTTTGTGCTTTATAAAGAATATTTCCATAAAAAATTGGATGTGAAATACCTGAACGTATTAGAAGTCTGCATGTTGAGCTATATTTACGAATGATGTCTTTATACCGATGATAAAATTTAGTAAATGTTTTGACTAGTTTGTGATATCGAAAACCCTGATTAGTCCCTTACTGAAGAAGTCAAAGGGGGTACTTTAGGTTTGCACTCTGTTTGTCCATCTGTCAGTCTTGTAAAATTTTCTACACTTTTTTCATCTTGCCTGAAGATATGGATTTGATAATTGGTGTATTGTTTTATCATGACAAGTAACTGATGATTTTGTCCAGAGTTATGGTCATTGGACTTATAAAAGTTCACTCAATTAGTTTTCCTCACTTTTTTCATCATACTTGAAGATATTTGATTTGATATTTGGTGAACAGTTTTATCATGACAAATTACAGATCAAGTTCAATTTATTTCGTCTGATGATTTTGTGCAGAGTTATGGTCCTTGGGGTTAGTAAATTAACATTATTAATCAGTTTCCCACATTTTTCATGCTTGAAGATATTGACTTGATATTTGTTATTTTGTTTACACCCATGACAAGTTATAGATCAAGTTAGCATTTTGTTCCAGTACAATGAATTTTTAAACTGGTAGGGGACTGTATTGCTATGCAATACTCTCAAACTGTTTGTTCATTTAATTATTTCTCTGTGCTTAGTGTTCCTTTGTTTAAATGCACAATATTCCTGTCACAAATATTGATAAAACCAGATTCAAGCAACTATTTTTACTAATATAATAATTGATAATAGGTCTATATGTGACAATATGATGGGCTTAAAATACATATATAGATATATATTATATATATATATATATATTTATATTTATGATTATACATTCTCAAAATGTTTATTAAATCGAATAAAATAAATGCAGGGGAATATCTATTACGAAAAACATGACCTTGTAAAAGGTTGTTCAATTGACCGCTACGTTGCATATTTACATGCAGACCAGGTGGTGACATGTAGCAATTAGTTAAAACACGGGAAATATGTGTATTCTTTGACCATTAATCTCCAGGTTGGTCAAAACATGTCAATTAAAGTCAACTTAATAGATATTCATCCCTGTATCTTTTGATTTAAGACTATAATGGTCAAATTAATAGAAACCTTGACACTGTTTATATTCTGTATATATACTTGTGTATTTTACCGTATAGAGGAGACCGTCCGTGATGGACACTGGTCCAGACCGGCTTTAATAAACTACTGTTCCAAATAACCATGTGTTGTGTTAAATGTGGTTATTTTGGGTTAACCGTGACCAAAGGATATTAAGGTAAAGTGATTTTTTATTTGATACTCTTATTTAATTTCTCAAAATGGCTGATAAAGAATTTAATGTTAGGTCTGTTTTTCAAAACTTAGAAATACAAGTTCAAAGTTTCACTCAAAAGGTATTTAAAAAAGGCATTATTTCGATTGAAAGCTTTGATGGTTCAAAATCAGACAAATTAGGAATAGGTGTATCATTAAAAAAATGTTTTAATAGATAATGTTTTTTTAAGCGAAAATGTAGATATTTAATTTTTTTTATAAATCAATGGTGAAGGTTTAATTTTTTTATTGATATTTTTTTATGTAATCATTATCATAAGGGTGAGGGTACATATAATTGGTATTTGATTGTTTTAGTCAATATAAAAGACTGGCAACTTTGTTAGGTATTTAATAGTATAAGTCAATATATAAGATCTGCGTACATATTGTAATGATATAATGAGAAGTTTTTATATGCTGTTTTTTCAAAAGACAAAATAGATATTTAAATAAATTTAAAAAAAACAGGCTCAGACGAGTGTCTTATTTTACCAGTAAAGAAAGAATGTTAAATTCTTGAATAAAGTAAAGAGGTTGGCGGATGTCCAAGTGGTTTTCTTAAACTCTCTAATAAAACTTCCCAGAATAGTTCTGAACCTACACCGGAACGGTACTTTAAGGAGGGTGTACTATCCAGTAATGTACGTAATTGACTAGTCATATGTTTTGAGTCAATGGTATCTAGTATGATAGGAACAATGACTTCTTTCCCTTGGCGTCAGCGTCTCTCTTGTACAACATCTACTTCCCACTGACACCATTCACTTTGTGCGAAATTGTTTGATACAATAACTAAAACTTTCCATGACTTCTTAAGGAAATTGTCAACATTTACACTAATAGAATCTTCTGCTATGAAATTTCTATGGTGAATACATAGTTGTAATCCTTCTTCATTTTCAAGCCTGTTCAAGAGATCGTTGTGAACCCATTTTCTATCATTATCGCAGTACACAACGAAAGCGTGATATTCATAATCTTCTTCACTGTCAAGAGGGATGTATCCCTGTTTCCGGTTGTGATATACGCGTAGTAAATATATATAGTTCTTAATATTGCCTTGATACTTTGCAGCGATGGAACTAGACTTGCTACAATTCCCTTTCTAATATTTCTCTCTTACTAATTTATATGTTTACTGATAAGTGCCAGCCTACTGATTGCCCTTGGAGAAAGGCCTTCCTCCTGCAGATGTCAGTATAATTGTAATCTCCTAGTTATAGCAGTAAAATTATTAAAGGGGCAAAATTGAAAAAATAATAATAATTAGGAAGGGACATGTAGCAAGTCTACGATGGAACCAACAGTGATGACCGACAGAACAACAATTCCCAAGACAATTGCCATGGTATAAAGAGGATTCCATGGATTGCATATTTTCTCTGTAGGTTTATAATCTCTTAATAATATTCCATTCATATCTTTGGGATGTCTACATCTATATTGATTTGGATACTCCTTTAAAGTCGAACCATTCTTTTGAATCCAGTTTCGGAACCACATTTGGTCGCATATACATGAAAAAGGATTACGAGCTAGATTTTTATGTTTCTAGTCTGGACAAAAGGTCCACTGGAAAGCTGGTTTCATTGATGACTGCTATATGATTATGCCTTAAACTTAGATATTTTAGATGAGTCATATTACCAAAGATACGGTAACTGTCGTTCCAACCATTTATTCCATTGTCATCCAAATTTAATTTCTGAAGCAATTTCATATTTGTGAACACATTTCTTTGCAAATTTAGTATTTTAGTTGACGTGAGATACATTTTTTTTTTAACTTTCTCAGTGGTCTGAACATGTTTTGGAAGGTTGAATCATCAGATGGCATATAGTTATCTGTGAGATACAAGTTCCTTAGATTTGGACAAAAAGCAAAAAATTTGTTTGCCTTGTATCTATGTGATATATCAAAATGAAAATGTGACCCCTTTAAATTTAATGTCTCTAACGAAGAACTATTGAATGCATTTTGTGTAACATATCTTAAAGGGTTACAGATATTTTGCAAAATTAACGCTCTAAGCGATGGTAAAGAGGCAAATACATTATCTTGAAGTTTGCCAATACTTGTATAGTCCAAGTATATCGTTGAAAGTTTTGGTAAACAACGGAATGATTTGGTTCCAAGAAATCCAATAATGTTTCGACTCAAAATTATGGTATCTAAGTTAGGAAAATAACTAGTATCGTTTCTCCCACAAAATATAGGAACTTTTGGAAGCAGATTTGAACTCATATCTAGTATAATTAATGAAGTTAACCTAGTTAAAGTAACATGGCTTATTTCGTTATTGGCAAGAGATATTTCTGTTAAACCTGACATGGTTTTGAATGTCGTAAAGTTAATATATGTAAAACTATTGCCTTGCAAAATCAAATGCTTAACATTGCTTACATGATAATTATTAAACATATCTCTAGGAAGGTATTTCTACAAATTAAAATTGAATTCTATTTCATAAATCTTTAACTTTGGCAAACTCTGAAAAGACAAGTTAAGGGAAGTAATATTCAAATGAGGTTCAGATGATACAATAAGCGATTTCAAAAAAGTTATATTAAAAAACGCGTCCTTGTCAATACTGCGTAAAGCATTACCAGTAAAGTTTATTTTCTCAATCTGATGAAAAGTTAAATTGACCAACCCACTTTTGTTTATAAATCTTATACTTGTATTCGTAAATGTAACTGAACCAATATATTTTGGAAGTTTAAGAATGTAATGTAACGATCGTCCGGAACACACGGCTTTTCCATTCACCTTCTTTTGGCATTGACAAAACGGCTTGATAAATAAAGGCAACAGTAGTATACCGCTGTTCAAAACTCATAAATCCATGGACAAAAAACATAATCGGGGTAACAAACTAAAACCGAGGGAAACGCATTAAATATAAGAGGAGAACAACGACACAACACCGAAACGTAACACACACAGAAACGGACCAAGCAACAGACAAAACACCACGAGAATAACAAATATAACATCAAAACCAAATATGTGAATTTGGGATAGACAAGTACCGTGCCACGTCTTATCTCAATATCTCAAAAATAAGAGAAAACACAAACGACTCAACGTTAAAATGCAACACACACAGAAACGAACAATATTATAACAATGGCCATCTTCCTGACTTGGTACAGGACACTTTTAAAGGGGAATAAAAGTGGTGGGTTGAACCTGGTTTTATGGCATGCCAAACCTCGCACTTTAATGGCAAAGTTAAATATAACATTGAAATGACAACATAATATTACAAGACTACAATACAAATAAATAGGAGAACACATTAGACAAAGAAAAACATGATGAATAGATAACAAAAGGCATCAGGTTTAAAATTCAATACGCCAAAAACGCGTCTTGTCCACACAAGACTCACCAGTGACGCCCAGATATAAAAGTTTGAAAGTGAAAAAAGTACAAAGTTGTACAGCACTGAAGATCAAAAGTTGAAAAGGTTTTGCCAAATACGGCATTGTTGGTATGCCCGGGATAAGAACATTCTTATTATATAGAACAATTCATGCTATTGCAAACAGTAAATTTTATCAAATGAATATGAAAGAGATATACATAATGAAACTGAAGTATTAACTAAATACAGAAAACTAAACCCGAATACATAACGCCCAGATATAAAAGATCGAAAGTGAAAAAAGTACAAAGTTGTACAGCACTGAAGATAAAAAGTTGAAAAGGTTTTGCCAAATACGGCATTGTTTTTATGCCCGGGACATTCTATGGGAGCACTAGATAGATTGGCAATTTCTAACTTGATTACTAGAAGGAATAAAGTGATGACACATACTCTCTGGGAAATCATGACCTGTGAAATAAACAGTTCTGTAATAACAACCATTCATACAATATATTCATCTTGGGTCAACACACGCATGGTATAAGTTATTTTCTAGTCGACGCACTGTGGCAGTACATTTGTAACATAATATGTTTTTGAAACATGACAATTAAACTAAGAAATAATTTGTTTACGTTATGCTTCATTCTCGTTTGATGGATAAGCATTATATTTGTCTACATCATTGTTGTCAGTTATAATGTCTACTAACGTTAAATTGAGCAAATGAAAAACAATGTTAAATGCAAGCAGCCAACAATTGTGTTGTTATTCGACGTTAATATATTGAATACATTATTAAAGGATTAACGCCTTTTTAAAGGAATTTATCGGTGTATAAACTCGACCTATTCACTGACAAACAAATAAAAGTCGAACTTTTATGATATGTTTGTGAGTGACTCCGTCCAATTTATATTCAATATCATCCGTAAAACGGTTATTCAATAACGGTTAACCAACTCGTGATGGCGTCCGTAAAATTTACGAAGGGATGATTTCAACTTCACCATCTGGAACTCTTGATTGAATAGCTTCCTTGTGAGTAGCAATGCTCTATCAAGGATAGGAATTACAAGCCCGTGAATATCGTACTAATGTACAGGCATATACTCCGTGTAAAGGCGCTGCTGGAATGTTGCTACCTAGAAATTGATAGTTCACAATTGGGAAGCTGAAATCATCTCTTTTGTCGTAAAGTTGTGTTGTCAACCGACGCTCATTGTCAATTTCTAGATGTAAGTCAAGATAGGACACAGACTTAACTGTATATGTGGTATCCTTTATCTGTAATTCAATGGGATAGACTCGTTCAACATAAAGGTTGAGCTTCAATATCAGTTAAGATAATGAGTTCATGCAGAAAATTAAAACCATACATACCAATATATCATAAATGCATGAACCATCAAATGCAATTATAGTTTTGAAATTCCGAAAAAATATCTAAGTAGGTTTATACTTACTCTTTTCTATTTATTTGGATTATATATACCGCTTAACAGATGACACTTTCCTCCTTGTCTATATTTGGATCCACGTACTGCGTACTGAACTTTATACAACGGAAAACCAAAGTCAAGGATGAGTTGTTTAGTTGTATGTTGTATTAGGTGCATGGTTATATTCAAAATATGAATAGTTTACTTTTAATTTATTTTATTTTGTAGGACACTCTGTGACAATAGGTTGATTTAGTAACACACAAACAAGCAATATTCTTTTACTTATTTTTTTTTCATTTAAAAAGATGAAGACATAAATCCGCTAACAATGAAGAAGATCTCAATACAAACGAAAGGTTGTCTTATTGTGTCAAAGTTTTTTTTTAACGAAAATAGTAAGTTAAGTAGAAATATACTTGTGTCGTTTAAGATACAATCTTGTTTATAAAAAGATAAAACAAAAAAAGCCATGAATTAATAACAGAAATATGAATGATTCTTTTTTCATTAGTCAAAAACATTAAAATATTAGTCTACTTAGTTGACACATGGTTGAGGTGCTGTCCCAAATACAACAATATAAGTTGTTGATCTATTGACAGGCGACAACACCTGTTTGTAACAAAAAAGATGAATATTCTTTATATATTTGAATGGCGAAGTTTAACTTTAAAACCCTTGTACAAAGACATTTTTTGTTAAATCCTATATTTCATCAAAATCTTGAAAATGTACACCTTTGATAATCCCGTATTGTAATTATTGTCATCCAATTACACTTTGTATGCGTCAACATAAACCATCACACGCTTGTTAGAGATCTTGCAGTCGCATTGCTCAAGTTCAAATGAAAAACTTTAAAGGGGCACTAGCTGTCAAATTGATATTCATCAAATTCTCATATTTGATTTATAACCATGTGAAACTTTTATCGAAACTATAAAACGTCTAAAATAAACAATTTACAGGACATGGGCTCGATAAAATATAGCTTCGTTTCGTGTGAATTTAAGTCTTGACGCCATCAAATCAACTATCGAATTGACATCCGAAGACCTCCGATGGTCATATTAGCGATATAAACATAAATATAGATATAATTAGAAAGGTCACTCGTGCAATTGGATTTTTCTAGGTCTGTTTAATTTCATATCATAGATAAGAAGTATGTTAATCATCGTTTTTACCTGTTTAAGAATTATTTTTGGTGGATCGAATTAGTCGATCAAATGATTTACCTTTGTTTCACTTTTAATGTTGACATTCTTTCCTGACGCACACTTCGTACCTTATCCATCTCTAGGTAAGGGGTCCAATTGAATTTCGCATGCATACGAATTCAAGGAGGTTGCTAGTTAATAATTCATCATCAATGTTTCTTAGACTTATTTGAAAAACTTGAAACATACTGATGAAATGCGAATTATTATTTCACTTTCATAAATGATTGAACAAAACAAAATCTCGATTTTTAGCTCACCTGGCCCGAAGGGTGAGATTTGATCATCACTTGACGTCCGTTGTCCGTCGTCGTTAACTTTTACAAGACATTTTAACCAAACTAGGCCTAAATCATCTTTGAAGTATCTAGTTAAAAAATGTGTCCGGTGACCTGGCCAACCAACCAAGAGGGCCGCCATGGCTATAAATAGAACATAGCGGTAAAATGTAGATTTTGGCTTATATCTCTGATACCAAAGCATTTAGAGCAAATCTGACTTGGGGTAAATTTGTTTATATCAGGTCAAGATCTATCTGCCTTGAATTTTCAGATGAATCAGACAACTAGTTGTTAGGTTGCTGTCCCTGAATTGGTAATTTTAACGAAATTTTGCAGTTTAGGGTTATTATCTTGAATATTATTATAGATAGAGATAAACTGTAAACAGCAATAATGTTAAGCAAAGTAAGATCTAAAAATAAGTTGAATCGACTTAAATAGTCAGTTGACTCCTTAAAGAGTTATTTCCCTTTAAAGTCAATTTTTAACAATTTTTTGTATTGTTTTTTAATCTTTTACAAAAATCTTTTCCTCTGAAACTCCTGAGACAAATTTAACCAAACTTGTCCACCATCATCATTAGGGTATCTAGTTTGAAAAATGTGTCCGATGACCCCGCTGGTGAACCAAGATGGCCGAAATGTCTAAAAATAGTAGATAGGGTAAAATACAGTTTTTGGCTCATATCTTTGGAACCAAAGTATTAGAGCAAATCTGATAGTTAGAGATAATCTGTAAACAGCAATAATGTACAGCAAAGTAAGATATACAAAAAGTCAACATGACCAATTAACCCCTTTAGGAGTTATTGCCTTTTATAGTAAATTTTTAACAATTTTCATGAATTTTGTAAAGTAAGACATACAAATAAGTCAGTATGACTAAAATGGTTAATTAACCCTTAAGAAGTTATTGCCCTTTGTAGTAAATTTTTAACAATTTTCATAAATTTTGTTTTATTTGAATGTCAAAGTAACATGTATGCTATGTATTCTATTCACCAGAACAGATTTTACCTATTTTCAGTGTTTGGATTTTATCTAAAAAACTGTTTGCAGTTTTACTTTTTAAAGTTGCAATTGAACAAGAATAACAAAAAACCTTAAAAAAAATCCAAAGCCAGTATGCACAATTAAATGTCCTCATTTGCTGACTATCACATTTCTCTAGCTGAACAAAACAGGCTCATATGAGTCTCTTTAGGCGAGTGACTTATTTCAAAAAGACGCTTAGTTAACGACTTTAATGCACCCACCTAACCCACGGCTGTATTATATATCATTCGAAAGTTAATAATCTGTACTTTCTGTTTTGCCCGGTCGTAAAAAAATCGTACGGTGCATTTTCTGTTAAATCAAGGTCAAACGTCATGAATAAACATTCTAATTTTTGCGATTACTAAACAAAAAGCCATTTTCTAATTCTTGTATCATAAAATTTTCCAAAAGATCATATGAACTTTATGGAACATGATACATTATTTCCAAATCAAATAAAACATAAGAGGTTAAATGCGCAATATTTCCCGAAAAATTGAAATTTATCACAAATCCTAAAAAAATGAAAAATTGTTCTAAAAGCAAAATATATCTTGGGGAATCGATATTTGTATGCTAAAAAAATAGATAAATGTATATGTTTTAGGTCAAGATATATTTGTTTTGTAATTTTAAGATGCAATTATTAATTGTTATTCATAGAACAGCCTTGTATTGAAGTGTTTGCAGTTGCCCAAAAATCTGCAATCTGCAAATAGTGATCATTTTGTTATTCTATGTTAAGATAGCACATCGCTTATTGTCAATATCAGGGAGGAGAATAATTTTCCATAATAAAAAAGGGGTATTTAAAGTTCGAAAAGAATATATACGAACTAATTGTGGTAAAAATATGTTTTTTACGAAGTCAAACTTATTTACTTTTTGTAATCATGTTTAAATGCAAACATGACTTTGCGACTAAATCGTAGGCAACATTGAAATAAGTAACCTTGTAAAGAAACACTTGCTTGTCCAAAGCGGGATGTTATAAACGAACTAAATAGAACTCTGCTGCAACTTATTTAGTTTAAAATCGTGTTAGTCATATTAAATGTGTTTAGAAGTTTAATCGCTTTAATTGTTTGAATAAAAGATGCTTTGATCATTTTCAACATAAGCTTTTAAAATACAAATGCAGGTCATTGTGTATGTAAAACACTATAAGCAGTTGTGAAATAAAAATAATGAAAAAGTTGAATACCCTTCCTGACCTCATAAGATCATTCGCTGTTTTAGGCAGTGATCGTTTTCATGGTGTGCTGTGTTTTGTGGACTGTTGTTCGTCTCTCGGACTTTAATTTAATTTTGTGCATTGTTTTAATCAAGTTTATTTGATTCATGGTTTGAGATGTTGATTGTCCCTTTGGTAATGAAAATCGGCAAAAAACGAACAAGACAAGCAACAATATACAAAACCCAACATATAAAACTACAGATAGAGTAACACAAACCCCCAAAAAATATTTGGGGTGAACTCAGGGGCTCCCAAAGGGTAAGCAGATCATGTTCCACATGCGACACCCGTCTTGTGGCTATGTAATTCCTAACTCGGTGCCAAGCCTTATTCGGTAGGTGACAATCAAGGCAGAGATGACGGTATTTTGGATACGTCGATTGGAACTTATCAGTCGTCATCTGGCGAAACAGATATTTCATAATTGTCGACCAACTCGTAGTGGCGTCCATAAAATGTTCAAAGGGATAATTTCAATTTTGCATTTGAACTCTGGTTTAAAACCATATTCGAACCACAATTTTTCTTCAAATGCCCTGTACCAAGTCAGGCATATGGCAGTTGGTATCCATTAATATGTTTTTTGTATGTTGGCGTTTGTTTTTGTAGCAGTTCAGTGTTTCTGTTATATCGTTGTGTTTCTGTTATATCGTTGTGTTCCTCTTATAGTTGATGCATTTTCCTTGGTTTTGGTTTGTGACCCGGATTTGTTTCAGTTACTAGTAAATCGATTGATGACTATTGAATAGCGGTAACCTAGAGTTGCCTTTATTTAATATCTTCATTGTGAGCAGTTACGCACTATCACGAAAATCGTGAAGTAAATGCAAGCTCTGAAATATTGTATCAACTTGGAGATATATACTCAACAAGAAGATTCCGCGAAATCGCGTTACAATTGGGCAAGTTTTTAAATAAAAAGGTTTATTTTGTTTCGTCGACTGAGCATGCAAAGACAAATTAAGGAAATACAAAACCCTACATTTATACGTCATATCATAAATATTTCGGACTTGTTATTGTTTCAGAGGATTTTCAATGAAATCGGTCTCCTCCTTTAGTAGTATAGATATGCAGGCGTTGCTATAATATTGCTACATAGAAATGAAAACTTTATAATTTGGTAGTAAGGAGTGTTTTATGGGTTGATTTATGCTCTTCGTAAAACTTGTTTTCAACCAACCCTCATCGTCGATTTCAAGATACGTGATAAGGTTAACTATATCTGTTGAGTCTTTTATTTTCAATTTCAATGGAAAATACGATTCCAACATTGTCACAAATTTGGCACTATTCAGTGAGATGACATCATCTATATAGTGGACAGTAAAGTTTCAAGATAATGGTAGCCTCTTTTCAGTCGTCATCAGAAACTCTTGCATGAGGTCATCCTCGTATGAAAAATGAACTAGTCATTCAAGCTAATCAGGAAGTCTAGTTGCAACTAGAATCGTTGCGTAGTAATGGATTTTTTTTCTTCAAAATTATTCTTATTTGATGAATTAATGCATTTAAACAATGAACAACGCAATTTAAGCAATCAAGAAGTCATGTTTTATAATGTTTATACTGGTTTTTTAATTCTTCGAAATTTCAATTTTCATCTATTATTTTCTATTTATGTTTGTCTAAATCTTCAATTTCTTTTTTATGGTTCACATTAAATAAATTAAAGGTCTTTTCACTACATCAATATCTATAATAAAGCTACAAATCAAACAATTAGAAAAGTCGAAAGATGTTTATTTCAGTCTGGTAGTTAAAATGCAGATTGTAATCTCTTAGTATCGCCCCCTTTATTTTAAGCAATAGTATGATTTGCGCACATATTTTTTTACTTCAAATTTTTCAGATTCTTAAGAATTTGTTGAATAAATCTTATATTGACAACATACAATGTTTAAATAGGAAGAAATGCTTAAAAGCTGGGTTTTTTTCGCAGATGGCAGTATTTTGGGCAACTGTATGAGTTGTTATGATTTGCTGTTTGATTAGAAGTAAGCATAATTTTAGGAATGTATGATGTCAAAAACTTCTTTGATAGTCATTACAGGGTTTTACTTAGTTTTAAGTGACTATCAGTTGCATCAGATAGAAAAATTTTGGTTTTCACACATTTTGTTAACTTTTACTCGAATTTCAGTTAACATGTGCTGTCTAGCAACAAAACGCTTTGAATATTTAAAAATGCATATGATTAATGACTGTTAATCTCTCTATTAAAAGTTTAAATTGTTTGCATATATGAATTTAGTGTATAAAAGTCATATTATGCAATCAAGCTGAAATCTTAGAAAATATGTACTTATTCGTCCTTGGCCTTTGATCTTGATTTGACGGAAATTGCACCGTACGATTTTTTTACGACCGGGCAAAACAGATAGTACAGAAGTGTAGCTTTCAAATGATATATAATTTAGCCGTGTGTTAGGTAGGTGCATTAAAAATTTAATTTTATGGTTAAAGTCACTCGCCTACTTGTTTTACCAGTAAAGCAAAGCGGTTAAATCCTTGAATAAAGTAAAGAGGTCGGTGGATGTCCTAGTGGCTTTCTTAAACTCTCTGATAAAACTTTCCAGAATAGTTCTGTACCTACTCCGGATCGGTATCTTAAGGAAGGCGTACTATCTAACAATGTACGTAACTGACTAGTCATGTGTTTTGAGTCAATGGCTTCAAGTATGATAGGAATTATGACTTCTTTTCCTTGTCGTCGGCGTCGTTCTTGTACAACATCTACCTCCCACTGACACCATTCACTTTGTGCGAAATTGTTCGATACAATAACTAAAACTTTCCATGACTTTTTAAGGAAATTGTCAACATTTACAGTAATAGCATCTCCTACAACGAAATTTCTATGGTGAATACAGATTTGTAATCCTTCTTCATTTTCAAGCTTGTTCAAGAGATCGTTGTGAACCCATTTCCTATCATTATCACAATACACAACAAAAGCGTGATATTCGTAATCCTCTTCACTGTCAAGAGGGATATATCCCTGTTTCCGGTTGTGATATACACGTAGTAAATATATATAGTTCTTGATATTGTCCTGACACTTTGCAGCGATAGAAACAACAGTGATGAACGATATAATTACAATTCCCATGACAATTGCCATGGTATACAGAGGATTCCATGGATTGCACATTTTCTCTGTAGGTTTATAATCTTTCAATAATATTCCACGCATATTATTTGGATTTCCACAGCCGTATTCCTTTGGATACTCCATTAAAATCGAATCATTCTTTTGAATCCAGTTTAGGAACCACATTTGGTCGCAAGTACATGAAAAAGGATTACGGGCTAGATATAATTTTTCTAGTCTTGACAAAATGTCCTCTGGAAAGCTGGTTTCATTGATGACAGATATACGGTTGTGTCTTAAACTCAGATATTTCAAAGATGTCATATTACCAAAAATATGGCAACTGTCGTTCAAATCTGTTATCCCATTTTCATTCAAATGTAATGTATGAAGCAATTTCATATTTGTGAACACATTTGTAGGCAGATTAAGCATCTTAGTTTTTGTGAGATACAATTTCTGTAACTTTCTCAGTGGCCTAAAAATCGTTCGGAAGGTTAAATCGTCAGATGGCATATTGTTCTCTGTGAGGTCCAATTTCTTTAGATTTGGACAGGAAGCAAAAATTTTGTTTGCATCGTATCTTTGGTTCATGTTAAAATGAAAATTTGATCCTTTTAAATCCAAAGTCTCTAACGAAGAACTATTGAACGCATTTTGTTTAATAGATTTCAGAGGATTACCGATGCTATGTAAATGTAACTTTTGCAGCGATGGTAAAAATGCAAACACATTATCTTGAAGTTTACCAATCTTTGTATAATCCAAGTTTAACGTTGAAAGTCGAGGTAAACATCTGAATGACTTGCGACCAAGAAAACCAATATTGTTATGACTTAACGTTAAAGTTTCTAAGTTAGGAAAATAACTAGTGTTGTTTCTTCTACAAAAAGTTGGAACTTTTGGAAGCAGATTTGAACTCAAATCTAATTTGGTTAATGAAGTTAACTTAGTAAAAGAAATTTGACTTATTGTGTTATCAGCAAGAGAAATTTCCCGTAATCTGGTCATGGTTCTAAATGTCGTAAAGTTGACAGAGGAAAAGATATTACCTTCCAAAAATAAAGACTTAACCTTACTGAAGTGATAATTGTTGAACATATCTTTGGGAAGGGATTTCCAAAAATTAAATGAAAAGCCAAAAACTAAAATCTTTAACCTAGTCAAACTCATAAAAGACGATTTCAGGGAATTGAGATTCAAACGAGATTCACGTGAAATAATAAGCGTGTCAAGGAAAGTCAAATTTCGAAACGCGTCTTTGTCAATACTGAGTAAAAGATTACCAGTAAAGTTTATTGTCTCCATTTGATTAAAAGTTAAATTAACCAATCCAAATGTTTCTATAACACTGATACTTGTATTCGTGAATTCAACTAAGCGGACATATTTCGGAAGTCTTGGAATGTAATGTAAAGATCGCCCGGAACACACAGCACTTCCGCGCGATTTCTTTTGACATAGACAAAACGGCTTAAGACATTCTACTGGAGCATTGGAAAGATCGCCAAATGCAAATTCTACGACTAGAAGGCCGACAGTGCAGATAACAAATCCTCTGAGAGAAATCATGACCTGCAGAAAATAACAAAAAGATTAGAATTAACAACCATCTCTGCAAGTTATTCGTTTTAGGTCAAATCAAATTTTAAAACAGTATGGTTTTATTTTGAATTCTAGACGATGTAGCGTGGCAGTACATTTGAAATACGAAATTTGAAAATGTTTATTTTAGGTAACTGCATACGGTGTAAAAGAGAAGGTTCAATATGGGGTCAAGGTTGATGTATGGTATACCGCCATCTTGTATTGTAGACTATTGCAGTACACAATCAGTCATTTTTATTTGCCTATGTCTGCAAATTTGTAGACAGATGTGCAATTTTATTGATTCGACAGTTTATTTAAATGAAGAAAACTTGCTGATTTATTTCATTATCCTAAATACTTAAACAAATATCAAACATTTGTGTTTAAGAATCATTTTTTTCAACTAAGCCTTTTAAGGGGAGATAACTCTTTTAGTAACAAATTTATACCGGACTGATAGGGAAATTTTTAATTTCTATTTGTAGCAAGAAAACAATTTCGGTGAAACCATTTTTTCTTTTTGTTTTCTTAAAACCTATTGTAAAACCTATCTCTTCACAATCAATTTCAAGATTCTATCTCTTTTAATGCACAAAAATGTGTTTTTTTAAGATCATTTTAAGCAAATTAAGCCAATTTTCAACTACTCAAAGCTTAAAAAATAGTCAGTAACCAATCCGTTTTAATATATTTTTGAAAAGGTCATAGTTAAATCTTCATTTTGGCAAAGTATAAGAAAATTCTATCTTGGGGGAAACATATAATTATGATCTACCTTAAATTGGCCCTATATTCACAAAAACTTCTAAAACAGTTGAAGTTAAAATTATTTACTTTTAAATGCCTTAAATTGACAGTAAAAAAGACAAAATTGTACGATATCTTGCCATTTTGGCTTGTTATGAGAACGAATATAGAGCTCTAACATTGACCCAACAAATATCAAAACAAGAAATTTGATTTTGATGTCCAGACCAGATTCTAGCTACGATGCTAATATTATATGAAACAAATAAAAGATATAGTTTATAGAAGTTACGAGCTTTACTTCGCTTTTGAAATCTCTTTGAACCCTTAAGCCCACGTACTGGTATTAAAGAAGTGAAGCGTAAATTTAAACTTGTAGCATTTTGGAGCATATAAACGTTTAAAATATGCCACACAGTCCTATATTTTGACCTTTGAAAAAAAAGTAGTGCATATCAACTTTCCATTCTATGATATATTTTTTTTTCAAAACTTCATAGTAAAAGTTGTACATTTCTAGCCGTAAAAGGAGTTCCTATGGTAAAAAGCATTGTAGATATTTACAAAATTGCAACCTGTAACACGAACGATATGACAACTGTTCGTTATAGAAGATTGTTCACCTAATCTGATTCTAGTTATCAAAGGTACCAGGATTATAATTTAGTACGCCAGACGCGCGTTTCGTCTACATAAGACTCATCAGGGACGTTCATATAAAAATATTTATAAAGCCAAACAAGTACAAAGTTGAAGAGCATTAAGGATTCAAAGTTCAAAAAAGTTGTGCCAAATACGACTAAGGTAATCTATGCCTGGGATCAATTGATAACATGAGCGCGTTTAGAAATGGTAATTACTACGCTGTTTTAAAAATGATTCTATCTATACATCTGTGTTTTTATTTTTAAAATAATTAATATGTTTCTTGTTAAAAAGAGATAAATCATGGTAACATGCAACAAAAAATACCAAAGGAATTACATGAACTCATAAAAAGAGCGAGATCGACTGTCATGTGTCATTATAACAATAATAATCAGTAAATCTTTACCGGTAAAATGAACTTTCCCATTTTGCAACTTTAACGACAAAAAAAAAGTAGGAAGAATTCAAGATATAAAGATGATATACATTTAAATTATTAGGAAAACATGATACATACGAATACAGTTAAATCATTTATGACTAAAAACAGTCAGTTATAATTCTATGTAAAAATTCCAAAAAAGATGATAGTTAAGATATAATACTTGCTGTTTTCTGTTTCAATGGACTTCAAATGTTACATATATAGCTTCAGTGATAACAATTTCTTCCTTGTTTATTTTGAAACCACTTGATGAAAAATTTACAACGGAAAACCAGAATCAAGGTTCAAACTTGAGTTGTATTGTTTATTTGGACAAACATATCAATGGCTTTTATTTTAGTTTAAAAGGTGACACTGTGACAAAAAGATCATTTAGTAACAAATAATCAAGCAATACTAATATATCATTGTACTTAAATGTCTGATTTAAAAAGATGAAGGCATCAATCAGTTTAAAATAAAGATGATCCCAATGCATACAAAAGGTTGAGTAAAATTGTCAAAGTTCTTTAATAAAATACTTGTGTCGTTCAGGACCACATTAAAGTTAAGATACAATCTTTTTTATAAAAAGATAAAAAAAAAAACCTGAATGCATAACAGAAAGATAAAAAAATGTAATTTCATGAGTCAAAAACATTAATAATCTAGCCTGATTAGTTGACGACTTGTTGAAGTGCTGTACAAAACGCCTAAGAATGGATTCTAGATTGTAATTTCTCAATCGGTTGACAAGAGTCTTTAAACTTGACTATTTATAAGTCATATGATCCTTCTTCTTTAACAAAGAAAATTTAACATACATGCAGACTTTCGTTTCTTTTATGGCTCTAATTAGAAAACAAAGTGCTCAAACAAATGTATACTATAGTTAGTGGGAAAAACAAGTACCCAGCCACGTCCACTCTGTGTTTTTGTTAGATGTATTTCTTTTTGTTTCCATCTGATGAGTTCAGCCTTTTTCAACTGATTTTTATATTTCGTTCTTATGTTGTACTGTTACACCACCGCTAGGGGGATGGTTCAGACCCCGCTTATATGTTTAACCCCGCCACATATGTACGTATGTGCCTTTCCCAAGTAAGGAGCATGTAATTCAGTGGTTATTGTTTGTTGTGAGGTTAAAATTTGTTTTTCATTTATAATATTTGGTTTGTTCATTAATTAGGCCATTAGTTCTCTCGTTTAAACTGTTTTCCATTTATTCATTTCGGGTCTTTTATAGCTGACCATGCTTATTGGTGCAGGCCGTACGGTGACCTTTAGTTGATAAAATCTGTGTCATTTGTTCTCTTGTGGAGAGTATTCTCATTGGCATTCATACCAGATCTTCTCTTTTATATATAGGTATTACATTCAGCACTCTAAATTTGCAAGACTGTTTTAAATTAGAAAAAAATTGAACATGTACCAAGTATACCTATCTGGAGTTTGTGTTATCTGATGTTTTACTTTTTTGTTTAAATGTTTTTTTTTCAATGTTTAGGGTTGGTGTTGTCCAATGTTGTCTGTTATTCTTAAAATGTAATCCATATTTTAAATATTGTTTTGATTTTTATGAAATTATACCTGGACAACAGCTTTTATACCTATTCAATATATAGATATCTTTTAAAGTTAGTAGTATATCTTATACCGAAATCTTCTTAACCTTATTTGTTATGAGATATCTTATTAACCATATAAGATATATTTTAAATTAGATAAGAGATCAATGACACTCCAACACTTAATGTGAACACTTCATTCAATACGTGAAAAATCCTCAAATTATCATAATCGGAAAGTACTTAATAAAACCGGATTTAGTTTGTATGCCCCATTTATGGGCATTATGTTTTCTGGTCTGTGTGTCCGTTTGTCCGTCCATTCTTTCGTTCGTTCGTCCGTTCGTCCGTCCGTCCGTTCGTCCGTCTGTCCCGCTTCAGATAAAAGTTTTTGATAGAGGTAGTTTTTAATGAAGTTGAAGTCCAATCAACTTGTAATTTGGTACACCTGTTCCCTATGATATGATCTTTCTAATTTTGAATTTGTATTAGAGATTTTACCCCATTTTCACGGTCCACTGAACATAGACAATGATAGGGCGGATGAGACATCCATTTACTATGGACACATTCTTGTTTTCTACTTGAATCACCAGCATTCAATTATATGTTTCAATTAAATGTTTTTCAACGATGAAATTCATACGTTAAAGAAGGACAGATACAATTAAAATAAGAAAAATATTACAAAGACACAAAACCAACTTTCCAAATTACCATTCATATCTCCAAGGATGACATATTTGGTGATAAAAAAGACAATACAAAGATACCAAAGTGATATTTAAACTGATAAATCGAAAATAAACCGACAAAACCGTTGTCAAAAAAGAAAAAAAGACCAACAAAAAAACCAAAACAAACAGAACACTAGACACAACATAGAAAACTACAGACTCAGCAACATGAATCACTGTCAGATATGCGGAAAGAGGACACTTTTGTGAATACGATAAATTTCATCTTAAATGGTCAAACTAATCATGATGGCATCCTAAAAGAATACTAGGAGACGTCATAAACTTAACATTAATAACAGCATTTGATTGATTTGATTTAATAGCAGAAGGTCACCAACAGGTCTTCAATGCAGCGAGAAATTCCCGCACCCGGAGGCGTCCTTCAGCTGACCCCCAAACAAATATATATACTAGTTCAGTGATAATGAACGCCATTCAAACTCCAAATTGTACACAAGTAACTAAAATTAAAAATAATACAAGACTAACAAAGGCCAGAGGCTCCTGACTTGGGACAGGCGCAAAAATGCGTCGGGGTTAAACATGTTTATGAGATCTGAACCCTCCCCCTATACCTCAAGCCAATGTAGAAAGTAAACGCATAACAATACGCACATTAAATTTCAGTTCAAGAGAAGTCCGAGTCTGATGTCAGAAGATGGACCAAAAGAAAATAAACAAAATGACAATAATACATAAATAACAACAGACTACTAGCAGTTAACTGACATGCCAGCTCCAGACTTCAATTAAATTGATTCAAAGAGTATGTCTTCATCAAATGAATATCAGGCACACTACTTCCCGTTAGGGGTTTAGTATCATACCATTCTAACATACAGACAACAGTATCGTACCTATATACCTTCTTAATAAGTTTATTTAAAGGTTTTGTTAGCTTCTGATGTGAATACTGACATTTTTGTGCTTTATTAAAAACATTTCCATAAAAAATTGGATGTGAAATACCTGAACGTATAAGAAGTCTGCATGTTGAGCTATACTTACGAATGATGTCCTTATACCGATGATAAAATTTAGTAAATGTTTTGACTAGTTTGTGATATCGAAAATCCTGGTGTAATAATTTTTCAGTAATACATAAATTTCTCTCGTTAAAATCTAAAACATTGTTGCATACACGAGCGAATCGTACCAGTTTAGATATGAACGCCGTAAGATGGTGACAAGGGAACGTCACCATCTAAAAATGGATAATTAACGATAGGAAATGAAAAATCATCTCTTTTATCATGAATTTTAGTATTAAGCTTTCCGTTAATGATATAGATATCAAGATCAAGGAAAGGGCAGTGGTCATTGTTAGTATTAGCTTTATTTGAAGTAAGTTCAACAGGATAATTTTCTTTATGTTGTCTCATTGACATTTATTATCCTTAACTCACATTAAAGATAAGAAAATTCTAACTTGTTACTGACATTAACATATCGACGAAACCTCTGGGCTACCAAACGGTTACGATTTAAAAGTCTATTTTATATATATAAATGAATACATGTATATGATATACATCGGTACACGGACACACATGGCTTGTACCTTTATATATACATAATAGGTAATCGTATAGTATGAGTTGGTAGCCACGAGGTTTCGTAGTTAATATAACTGTACGGTTAAAGCTAAGGACTTGTCTGTTTAGGTTCGAATCCCTGAATTCTCTTTGTTGTTCCAATAGTCTAGATTTCCAGTTTTTGTTCTTGTTTTGAATGTTATTGTGGATATTTTGTGTAAAAAAAGGCAATTTTGGTCGTTATAATCGGATAATGGTTGGCTATTCCATATGTTTGAAACAAAACAAAAATGGATTGCATAATATTTGTTTTATAAATTAATATTATATGATTTCATCTGTTTTACTACATAATTTTACAAATTTTAATTCGCAAATTCCTATGCTAGAAAAATTGTGATATTACTTGAATTAGGCTTATTGCTAGATATTTCGGAAACATACTTATGATATGCACTATATGTTTTTTGTCGGGTTGTTGTCCCTTTGACACATTCTCCATTTCCATTAAGTAGCACATTTACCTGACGATATCTGGATATGGGTATTTAGTCGGATCTTAACACGTACTTGTGATTCGTTTAAAACCGGTTTTAACGAAGAAATGTCGAAATGTTCAGAACTTAATTAAATCTGTTTTTGGGAAAGATGGTGCAAGCATACGATTTTTATTGCGTCTTACACTTTGAGTAGCGAATAATCTTTAGCTACTTTATTTCAATATTGTGTAAAAACGTTAATTATGAGCTATGAAAGTCAAGTGGCTCAAGCATTTTACTGAGGAAGTTTTAAAAAAATGCAAAGAAATATTTTAACAATGGGTTAGATTTCATTAGTCTTTACTATCTATAGATTAACAACTTTTGGTTATATTTATAATTTAGAATCATCATTGAAGGTGGAGCGCGATTGCACAGTTAATTAATTATATTGATGTGCCATTTGTATGCAAGAGTGACATTCCGTTGTATTATGTGCCAATTCGAAAAAGTTATGCAAGTATTGTCTCCCTTTAACAGGTTCATTACTTTATAATTCAGTTTAGGTTTTTGATATAAATTTGAATAGTTACAAAATGTATCAATTCAATATATTTCAGTTTTTGTTATTGGTGTATCAAAAACATTGATGTACGAATATAATTTCATAAATTTGAAACGTTTAAAATGATTACATACCAATATAAAGAACCGTTCATCATTTTTGAAAAAGACTATGATTGAAAGTCGTATTATTTATCTTCCCTTTATGATAGATTGATTGGGAAATGAACCAGAATTATCTAAAGGTAATCACAGAGAGGGACTAGCAAGTAATTTTTAATTGTAGCTTAATTAAAGTTAAAACAACTTTCCAATATAAACAAATGTTACTTTATACAAATATAAGGACCTTGTTACCAAAATCTACAAATTTTATTAGATATTATGAATTTTTATTACAATAGATTACTATGCTACATTAAGATCAATTCAAATAGAAATAAGTTCGAATATATCTTATTTTGTAAAAACAGATAACATTCGGATGCCTGATGATATGAAGATCTTTAAGGGCAGACGTGTTGTATTATAATACATTTCTATTTTTTTAACATTTAATTGTGATATCTAATTTATTTTAATGGATCGTTTGACACAATATCATGGTTAATTAAACTCACTTACAATACCTTCTAGTTAAGAATAGGCGTTAATTTTCAAAAGACATTATCACAATAGTTTAAGTGATAGATACAATGGATAAGCGTTGATTCATGAAAAACAAACCATTCGCCCTGCGGGCTAATGGTTTCTGTTTTCAAGAATCAACGCTTATCTATTGTATCTATATCACATCCAATCATAGATTAGAATCTGAATAACTGTATGGAAACAACTCCAACCAGCGATTAAACCAAAAATCTCAGCTATCCGACAGCTCTTTGAGAATATATGAAACAACCTATTGTGTTTGTAAACCAGCCAATTATCGGATGACACAAGAGGGAGCTGGTAATTAAAATCCATTTTTTTTAACACATATCTTGTTTCCATCGACAAGAGTCAGTTTTCACGGTCTTGATAAAACAAAAATAAAAAAGACCATACTTTGACCTATACTGGTTTACTTTTACAATATTATTATCTATATATAAGCCTTTAAAAATTTAGTAATACATTTTGCTGTACACAGAAACTCCTTCAACACACATATTAAATCAACAAAAGATTCTCCAAGATACTTATGTTTTACCCGAAAATTGATATGAAAAATTTGAAATATAAGTCTAGCGGTAGCAGTTGGAATGATTTTGGGTCTCGAGCCCGAGCCATTTCAGTTCCAGTACCTGTTTATTATTTTGGTATTGTTGTTGGATGCTTAATTTGTTTAAGTACTGCAGATGATATTTTGTCCCGGCAATAAATTTGTGGAATGAAGTCATGTGTTATGTCTAGCAGCTAGTGGTTTAGAAGATTAGGATAATTAACCTCTAGAGATCAGTGCTACATAGTCTCATTGTTTTATAATAAGTAAAATAAGTGTTTTAAAAGTTTCTTTATAATTTGGATCTTACTAAAATAATAGGCGTAAACAATTTATTAATTGACAATGATAATCTAGGGTGTTGTTTAAAAAATCTCCCTAGGTACTTCATGTGTTTTTGCGTATAATATAAGATAATACAAAGGATATCGTCGTCAATAGCGCTCATTGCAAATGACAACATAAACCACCGGTATCCGTATCTTCCAAAATAAAAGTCACTCAAATCAAAGACAAAAAAACAAAAACAAGGAACTGCCCATGATAGATTGATTGTCACAAAAAAGAAATATCGTTGGACTTCTTCAGAGTTTACTTCATGTCAAGTGGTTGTGTTTGAATCGTCAAAATTTATAAGGTATTTCTAGTATTTCATGTATTAAAGTTAAGAAAACATATTGTTAACTCTATAGACACCCGCAGCATTTAATATCTACTTAATTTGTTAAAATTACTAATATCAACTTTGAAAGCTATTGAAATTCGACATCCGTGTTTTGACCTATTTTCATAGTTTTGTTATTATCATATCGGTTTTTTCGTTTTTTTCAATATTGTTTGCATTATTGATGTGACCCATAAGCACTCGGTATGATAAATAACATAAGGCATTTTGGTGAGTGTGCTATTGTAGATTTTCAATAACGTAAATACACCCCTTCGACTAGGTCTTCATACAGTAATACTCCTTGCGACTTGGTCTTCATGCATTTATCATCTAAATAACGTGTTATAATAGTCTTTTTTATTTGTCTTTATGTTTTTTACTGTAACTGTTTAGCCTGATTTTGTTGTATCCATTTGTCGTGGATCTGTATTTATACATCCCGTCATTGTATTATTGTTCTCTGATCATTTCTGTATTCTTGTTCATTTTTGCTGATATGCTTGGTCTTTATGCCTTTTTTTGCAGACAAGCTTTGTTTATAAGCTTTTTGTGTTTCTTTGTTACATAATATGACGTGGCGTAGAATGAATATAAGTAAATCAGTTTCTCAAATTTTGTCTAATTTAATTTTTTGTTCTATTCTTAGTATTTTAATGTTTCTAAATGTGTTCCATTTGGTTCTGAACTTTTTGCTACATTTCATTAGTTTGTTCTCCAATCTTCATTCTTCTAAATATTTTTTACTTCGATATATGGACTTGATAATGACGATCATCTATCATAAAAGGAATGGACGCAAACAAATCAGCAGGATGCATTGTAAACTTGTGTTTTTCGATTAAATATCTAATTTCAACAGTAATAGATCATTGTGTTTAATCAGAATTGATAGAACATTTCGATTTACTTGAACATCATTTTGAAAATAAAAATTGTTTTGACATTGTTTGCGATATACAATATGATACAATTTACCCATTTTTAAGGACCTTGTGAGCTTTACGGTGGTCCGTCATTCTCAATTTTATTTAATCAATTTTGACAGTGTTTTGACTATCATCTCTTAAACTGCCTTTTTAATTTTAGTTATCGTCCCTGCTGAAATAATAGGTTGTAACTGATGTGGCATATTTTGGCTTTTTTTTTTTTAACTTAAGGAGCTATCTTCTCTAAAAGTTTCAGAAAATCTTGAAATCTGTTTTGGAATTGTCTATGAAATATCGATTTTAACTTGATATGTTTACAGTTTATAGCTCTTATCTCAATAACTATGAAAGCTAAGTTAACACCAATTGAAATTATGTTCAGGACTTAAAACAATAAATACTTTGTGCAATTTAAGTATAAAAAAGAAGATGTGGTATGATTGGCCCCGAAATGAAAACGTAAAACAATTCAAACGAGAAAACTAACGACCTAATTTATGTACAAAAAATGAACGAAAAACAAATATGTAACACATAAACAAACGACAACCACTGAATAACAGGCTCCTTGGGACAGTCACATACATACATAATGTGACGGGGTTAAACATGTTAGCGGGATCCCAACCCTCCCCTAACCTGGGACAGTGGTATAACAGTACAACATAAGAACGAACTATAAAAATCAGTTGAAAAAGGCTTAACTTATCAGATTGAAAAAAAGACAAGTGGACGTGGCCGGGTACTTGTACATCTCAACAACAAAAAGACACTAGGAACATATCTGAGAGTACTCGCAGTTATCTGACAGCTATTTCAAAGCCACTAACAACTAATTAAAAAATCATGCATCTAAGACTAAATTATTCCTTGTTTGCAGACTGTTACATTTTCACCCGGTAGGCAGTTCAGTCTCAGATGAGACGCTTGTTTGACCATTAAAGCTTGGATGATCAATTCCTGAATAAAGTAAAGAAGTTGGCGGATGTCCAAGTGGTTTTCTTAAACTCTCTAATAAAACTTTCCAGAATAGTTCTGACCCTACACCGGAACGGTACCTTAAGGAGGGTGTACTATCCAGTAATGTACGTAGCTGACTAGTCATGTTTTGTGAGTCAATGGTTTCAAGTATGATAGGAACAATGACTTCTTTACCTTGGCGTCGGCGTCTCTCTTGTACAACATCTACCTCCCACTGACACCATTCACTTTGCGCGAAATTGTTCGATACAATAACTAAAACTTTCCACGACTTCTTAAGGAAATTGTCAACATTTACACTAATAGAATCACCTACTATGAAATTTCTATGGTGAATACAGAGTTGTAATCCTTCTTCATTTTCAAGCTTGTTTAAGAGATCGTTGTGAACCCATTTCCTATCGTTATCGCAATACACAACAAAAGCGTGATATTCGTAATCCTCTTCACTGTCAAGAGGGATATATCCCTGTTTCCGATTGTGATATACGCGTAATAAATATATGTAGTTCTTGATATTGCCCTGACACTTTGCAGTGATAGAACCAACAGTGATAAACGATATAACAACCATTCCTATGACAATTGCCATAGTGTACAGAGGATTCCATGGATTGCACATTTTGTCTGTAGGGTTATAATCTCTTAATACTATTCCATTCATATTATTGGGATGTCTGCATTTGTATTGATTTGGATACTCCTTTAAAATCGAACCATTCTGTTGAATCCAGTTTCGGAACCACATTTGGTCGCAAATACACGAAAAAGGATTACGAGCTAGATTTAATGTTTCTAGTCTGGACAAAAGGTCATCTGGGAAGCTGGTGTCATTTATGACAGATATATAGTTTTGTTTTAAATTCAGAAATTTCATTGATGTCATATTACCGAATATGCGATAACTGTTGTTCCAAAAATTTATTCCATTGTTATTTAAATGTAATTCCTGAAGCAATTTCATATGTGTAAAAACATTTGTTGGCAGACTTACTATCCTAGTTGATGAGAGAAATAATTTTTGTAATTTTCCCAGTGGCCGAAAAATCGTTTGGAAGGTTGATTCATCAGACGTCATATAGTTGTCTGTGAGATCCAAGTGTTGTAGATTTGGACACGAAGCAAAAATTCTGTTTGCATTGTATCTGCGCTGTTTGTCAAAATGAAAGTGCGATCCCTGTAAACTCAAAGTCTCTAATGAAGAACTATTGAACGCGTTTTGTGAAATAAATCTTAAAGGGTTACCGGTTTTAAGCAAATGTAACGTTCGTAACGATGGAAGAGAGGCAAAAACATTGTCTTGAAGTCGTCTACCAATGTATGTATAATCCAAGTATAACTTTGAAAGTCGGGGTAAACAGCGGAATGATTTGGGTCCAAGAAATCCAATTTTGTTACGACTTAAAATTATTGTATTTAAGTTAGGAAAATAACTAGTATTGTTTCTTCCACAAAATATTGGAACTTTTGCAAAATGATTTGAACTCATATCTAATTTGGTTAGTGAAGTCAACTGAGTTAACCAAACATGAGTTATTGGGTTATTGGAAAGAGATATATCTCGTAAACGGGTCATGGATTTAAATGTCGTAAAGTTGACATACGTAAAGCTATTAGCTTGCAAAAACAAATGCCTAACATTGCTTACATGAGCATTGTTGAACATATCTCTTGGAAGGGATTTCCAATAATTGAAAGTAAGGCGCAATTCAGACAGCTTGTACCTCGGAAAACTCTGAAAAGATAATTTAAGGACAGAAACATTCAAATGAGGTTCCGATGATACAATTAGCGAAGCTAGGAAAGTCAAATTTAGAAATGCGTCCTTGTCAATACTGTGTAAATCATTACCAGTAAAGTTTATTTTTTCTATTTGTTGAAATGTTAAATTGACCAATCCACATTTGTCTATTGCTCTTATACTTGTATTCGTGAATATAACAGACCGAATATATTTTGGAAGTCTTGGAATGTAATTTAAAGATCGCCCGGAACACACGGCTTTCCCATTCGACTTCTTTTGACATTTGCAAAACGGCTTAGGACATTCTTCAGGAGCACTAGACATACACGTACTTGCACATTCAAACTTGATGATTATAAGACATAACATGATGACACATCCTCTATGAAAAATCATGACCTGCAGAAAAAACAACACATCAATAACGTTGGAAAGGTATTTACAACCATTTATAAATTATATCTATCCCAAACATAGTATTATTTTTTATATATATCAAGTCGATTCATTGTGGCAGTACATGTGTTACATGATATGTTTTCTTCAAACTAAGAACTATTTTGTTCGTGTTATGCTTTATTCTCGTTTGAACATGGATGTGAACATATCAATGTTGATAAGAACAATGGGAATTCGAAAAAGAAGATATGGTATACAAAAGCGAATTATGCCATCCCTTCTATTATCATTATTTGTTCTTTCAAACTGTCTACTTTATTCTTTGCCTTGTCAACTTTAATTTCGATTAATTTATGATTACGCAACATGTATTTTTATAAGTACTTGTAGGTTAAATTACTACAATATTTGTATATATATAGTTTAACTTAAAATGCATATATCCAAGGACCTTGTATTTGTGTAAATATAAAATCTCAGCTGATTGAACCAAATGCCACAACAGCCCATTATTATACGATTTCTAATAAGATATGTAAAAATATTCCGAATCTATATAAAGTTATGAAAGAACAATGCATTGTCTCATTGACACTCATACCACATCTCCCTATATCTATATCAATACAGAATGTCATGCAAAGTAGTGTATATTGTTGGCACACCCAAGTTTACCCATTGATGGAAATTAAAGTAACGGCTAACTCATTTATATCAGGTTTTGCGATGCTATACACGACGTTCGATATAAATTGAAAGTTCAATGTTGATAATTCCCAAAATAATATTAACATTTCCAACTTGATGACAGAATTCCAAGATTAAACCTGGAATTCAGAAGTTTAATGTTGGAATTTCAAGATTCAGGTTGATTATTTCAAGATAAAGGTTGTTAATGCCAAGATTTAAGTGGATGATTCATGATAAAAGAGGGACGAAAGATACCAAAGGGACAGTCAAACTCATAAATCTAAAACAAACTGATAACGCCATGGCTAAAAATGAAAAAGACAAACAGAAAAACAATAGTACACATGACACAACATAGAAAACTAAAGAAAAAACAACACGAACCCCAAGTTGTCATACCCAAGTTTAATGTTGGAATTGTAAGATTCATAATTACAAGATTAAGTTGATAATTCCAAGATCAAAAGCGACAAATTAAAAAAGATAGATAAAACAAGATGGCCATAATACACCAGCGTAATTGTATGATGCCAATGAGACATCTATCTGACTAGATACCAACTGACTCAGATGTTAGTATGTGTATGTTAAACCTCCAACAAATACCAAGCTAACACCTTATAGTAAGCTATGAAAATCTGCGAATGACAATAAACTGTCTGGTTTATGTGAAAACAATTAATAAAAATAAGGAAACCACCAACGACAAACATTGAACTATTGTATCTTGATTTGAGACAAGCACATTTATAAGCGTAGCGGGGTCAAACATTTCAACCTTTGCCAAACCTGGAACACACGAACAAACGACATATCTAAATTGCACAAGATAAACAAAACAAACAAAAAATATCGAAAGACACGAATATAAAAGGACTCTCGCTTATCACAAAAAGAATTGCCTTACATTAACTACAATATTGAGCAGATAGTTGAAAATCTTCTTATAAAACAAACATTCAAACAACTAATCGTTTAATTTATCGGTTATAATTTAAAGCAAAAGAAGCTAATCAGTATTGTAATCTCGTACAAACGTAAAAAAGGCAAACGTAGATTAAAAAGTAAAGCTGAGGGAATTGCATTCACCCGAAATAAAGTAGTTAAACGGCTGTATTATACAACCAATATGTCTCTGTCTGCTAGATTTTGCAATCTTGCCAATGTAACCTAAAAAACTAAAGATTGAGTTTTAAAATATTAAGATAATGTATTCGTACATAATTAAAATCATTAGGAAAAAACTATACATACCAATATATCATAGATGCATGAACCATTAAATAATTTTCTAGTTTAACAAAACGTGAAAAAATAATCTAACTAGATTTATACTTACTCTTTTCTTTTTCTTTGGATTATGTATACCGCTTAAGAGATGACATTGTCTTCCTTGTCTATATTTGGAACCACGTATTGTTTACTGAACTTTATAAAACGGAAAACCCAACTGAATGTGGATTCTTTTAGTCGTAATAATTATTGAGGGCATGGTTACATTCGAAATATATACCGTTAATTTTATTTTGCAGAACACGCTATGATACAAAATCGATTTAGTACAAAACAAATACTATTATATCATTGTACTTATCTTTTTTATTTAAAAAGGTAAAGACATAAATCAGCTTAAAGTGAAGATGATCTTAATATATACCAAAGGTTGGGATATGTGTCAAAGTTATTCAACGAAAATAGTAAAGTAAATAGAAAAATACTTGTGTCGTTTAGAATCAGGTTTATTTTAAGATACAGTCTTGTTTATAAAAAGATAAAACAAAAAACATCAATGAATATCACAGAGATAAAATAATGCATTTTCATGAGTCAAAAAAAATAAGAAAATAGCCTACTTACATGGTTGATGTGCTGTCCGAAAAAAACACTGGGAGTATATTATACACTACTGTGGATTAGTTTATTTTCGTCCGTACCAATTTTCATGGATTTAGGAAACTTGCATAATCATGCATATTCAATTTTGTGGTTTTGTCAAAGTCTGGATACATTCCTTAAGACAATTTGTAGTTCGTTGAATACTGTATTCAACGAATATTGATGATTATCGCTATTTTGTGCATTTTTCTTTTGATCTTTTTTTGTGATAATTTTCATATCATGCTTCTCGCTTGAGATGGAAAAATTATCGCTAGAAACTAAGGAGGCCACGTGGCGTTGCTAACGAAATTGACATGAAATTGACAACGTCGTCCTAGGTAAAATAGCGATAAACAGATTATCATTGGTCATCTCAACTCGATTGCTTTTCTCACTTTCGCTGTACCAGCTCAAGCGAGAAAATCAATCTCGTTGAGATGATCAACGATAATCTATAAATCCACAGTATGTGTGAATTATCTAAAGACACTTGATAAAGATGATGTTTGGAAGTACATTGCCACGTCCACTCAATGTTTTCGTTATATAAAATTGAAAATGGAAATGGATAATAGGTCAAAGAGACAACAACTCAACTAATGAGCAATGAACAGCCGAAGGCCACCAATGGGTCTTCAACACAGCGAGAAATTCTGCATCCAGAGGTGCTTCAGCTGAACCCTAAACAAAAATATATACTATTTCAGTGAAATCGACGTCATACTAGACTCCGAAATATACTCAATAAACTAAAATTATAAATAATACAAGACTAACAAAGGCTAGAGGATCCTGTCAACATCAGCTTATGTACCCGTTTATAAAATAAATTAATCCATACAACTTAGTTAAAGAAAAAAAAGTAACATGATACCTTTGGGCTATTCAAAAACAAAAGTAAGAGACGGACACTATGATCAAAAGAAAAAATGTCGAAAACAATACAAATCCGATACAAAAATAACACAAATACAAAAAAATCAGGTCATAACTGATCCAAAATCATAAACATATCCTAATTTAAAATGAGAATACAAATAGTTTTCAAGAGAACAGAATCGATTCATAGGTGAAATTGATAACAATCTAAAAAAATGAAACATTGACTTAAGATCCATGTGACTCTGAATTGCTAGCAGTGGCGTTCGTTATGAAGTTAATTGAGACTTCGACATTTGAAACACATAGATAGTCTTCTGTGACACACACTTTCCCAATTACTTGTTAAAATAACTACGGTGTATGATGAAAATATATTAAGAGATGACTCAAACTCAACATTTATAGGAACCCTTAATATTTATTTTAAGATTGACAATCTATTGATTTTCGTACCAACTGGAATACGTTCGTTCATTACAGATGCTACTACACAGATATCGAAAACTCACAATAGGAAAATTGAATTTATCTCTTGTTTTGAAGTTTAATTTTCAATCTTTACTTTCTGTAGTTAGTTGTAAATCAAATTATGTTTATGTGGTATCCTTAACATCCAGTTCAGCACTTCATTCATTTAGTATCTAACAGTAACGTTAAGAAAAACGCAGCACATTTTCAATCTTATTCAGTAATCCTTCATGAGGTCTGCTTCTTGCCATTGTTGAGAGTGTGAGCGAGGTGAAGAGCTTTGTCGGTTTACACAGAAAAGCATGTTGTTTCATAAACACAACAACCAAAACTATACCAAATAGATATGGGGTGCCAATATAAAGTTGTTCAAGCCTCTTGATGATATCATCTCAGAACACAATTGAATACTATAATATATAGTCTGGTCACTCTGTACAATTGTCGAAGAGGAGTTTGAGAGGTTTTAACAAGGTTCATGCCTACAAAATGTGTTTTATATTTCTACCACAGTGTTGTCAACCCTATTTTTAGCCAACCTGGCTGAAGGGCCAAGTGAGCTTTTCTCATCACTTTGCGTCCGTCGTCCGTCGTCGTCCGTCGTCGTTACAAAAATCTTCTCCTTTGAAACTACAGGGCAAAATTAAATCAAACTTGGCCACAATCATCATTGGGGTGTCTAGATTAAAAATGTGTCCGGTGACCCGGCCAACCAACCAAGATGGCCACCATGGCTAAAAATAGAACATAGGGGTAAAATGCAGATTTTGGCTTATAACTCAAAAACCAAAGCATTTAGAGTAAATCTGATAGGGATAAAATTGTTTATCAGGTCAAGATCTATCTGCCCTGAAATTTTCTGATGAATCAGACAACCCGTTGTTGGGTTGCTGCCCCTCATTTGGTAATTTTAAGGAAATTTTGCCATTTTTTTGGTTATTATCTTGAATATTATAGATAGAGATAAACTGTAAAAAGCAATAACGTTTAGCAAAGTAAGATTTACAAATAAGTCCACATGACCGAAATGGCCAGTTGACCCCTTTAGGAGTTATTGCCCTTTATAGACAATTTTAATCATTTTTCGTAAATCTTAGTAATCTTTTTCAAAAATCTTCACCTCTGAAACTACTGAGCCAAAATGAATCTAAACTTGGTCACAATTATCTTTGGTGTATCTACTTTAAAAAATGTGTCCGGTGACCCGGCCAACCAATCAAGATGGCCGTCATGGCTCAAAATAGAACATAGGGGTAAAATGCAGTTTTTGGCTTATAACTCTAACCAAATCATTTAGAGCAAATCTGACATGGGTTAAATTGTTTATCAGGTCAAGATCTATCTGCCCTGAAATTTTCAGATGGATTGGATTGGGTTGCTGTCCCTGAATTGGCAATTTTAAGGAAACTTTGCCTTTTTCTGTTATTATCTTGAATATTATTATAGATAGAGAAAAACTGTAAACAGCAATAATGTACAGCAAAGTAAGACCTAAAATTAAGTAAACATGACCAAAATGGTCAATTGACCCTCTAAGGAGTTATTGTCCTTTATAGTCAATTTTTAACAATTTTCATAAAATTTGTAAATTGTTACTAACATTTTCTACTAAAACTACTGGGCCAAGTTCATTATAAATAGAGATAATTGTAAGCAGCAAGAATGTTCAGAAAAGTAAGATGTACAAACACATCACCATCATCAAAACTCAATTTTGTCATGAATCCATCTGCTTCCTTTGTTTAATATTCACATAGACCAAGGTGAGCGACACAGGCTGTTTAGAGCCTCTAGTTTTTTTTACACATGGACACAATCGGTTTTTTCTATTTGCAAGATTTCTTACTCACACATGTGTACAGAACGACAACATTACATTCTTAACATTGAAAGGTTTAAATAATTATGGTAACATAAATCTGTATAAAAGATTTGTAAATAAAGATAATTGTAACTATAAGGATATGTTATAATTGTAACGTGTAACCGGGTGGGGACGTTTAGATATTTTTATTCTCGGGTTCGTACCAGTTTCCTGGGATTTGAAAAGCAATTCAAAAGTTCTAAAGTCAATAAAAAGTTTACACTATCACTATCAAATATGAAACAAATACTATACTACATAAAACGAATTTCAACACCTATCAACCTAACCCGAACTTGCTGAATTGAAAACTGTTTAAAACACTTTCAGTCTAATACTGTTTAAAACCAACTGTTTGAAACTATAGTCTGAAACCTACATGTATCGAACTGGTTTGAAACATAAATGTATGAAACTGGTCTGAAACATAAATGTATGGAACGGGTCTGAAACATAAATGTATGAAACTGGTCTGACGGTTTGGAACTATTGTCTGAAACCTGAATGTTTGGAACTGGTCTGAAACATAAATGTTTGGAACTGGTCTGAAACATAAATGTTTGGAACTGGTCTGAAACCGAAATGTATCAAACGGGCTGAAACCTGAATAAAACGAATGTATGGAAACTATTCAAACTGTTGTAAACTTTCGACGTATGAAACTTTATTAAAATATATTTATATAACTGTTGGAACAGGGTAGCACTAAGGTATGGTTTAACAGCAAACACTCACTGCACTAGTGAGAGATGTGGAACGCAAAACCTTAGCACTAACCCTGTTTATACCACTTCTACGGAACCGAAACTATTTATATTTTCTCAACAGGTTTCAAACACTCCACTTTGTTTGACAAATCCTGCTTCTCGTCTTCAAATATTAACGGTCCTACCTTTCTAGTCTTCTTCTATCAACGTCTCCGATAAGAATGACAATTTACACTGAATAGCTACCCACTATTTATACTTCTAACGCGGACCTCGAAGAGAGCACCCTAGCAACAACTGTACAGGTAAAGTGTCTGATAGCAACCAAGGATAAAGGGATGATTTTAGATACAGTATTCAACGATAAAAAGATGATATGTGAAAGTAATAGAGATATCGGAAAATATATAACTGTAGAACTATTATTATATTCTTAAACAGTAAATTCGTAACACTACCTACGCCTCCGATTTCATGCGTCCTCGCATGAGTTTACAATTTTGTAATTAGTAAATCAAAACACAATCAGAACGGTCCACGTTAACACTAGCTGACACCGTACCAAGGTCCTACTTTTAACCTCAATTTATCCACTCATTCCGCAGAATATCTCTCCCAGTAACTGTTTGTACACCGAGGGTTATACCATGATAACCAACTAATGGCATTCCTACAACAATCTGTCGACAAGCGTCAGACCTAGGGGTACCTTAGCCTACTCACAGTTCTGGGGTTCCTGTCAGTCTCTTTCGACTAGCATGCTCTTTCTGGTTTGTTAGCTAAGTTTCTATTTTCCAAATATCATACTTTTATTCATATTTGTACAAGCAACTGAATACTGAACTTAAATTAAATTTTGACCAGATATAACCGTTTCAAATATAATATTTTGAGTACCACTTGAAAAGTTGTGTTGCCAAAAACCAGTTTAAAACAATTTTGTCTCACAACAGGCCACTTACGGACCCCTCAATTAGAGTTGTTGTAAAGGGTTCTTTAACGTGCACAGGATGTGGTACTTCCTGAACACGGGACCTCGGATTTAACGTCCCCATCCGACGGACGGACATATACATTTATGAACAACAGCAATCAAAAACAAGTTTTATAATACAGTTTCAAAATATATGACGCTCCCTGCATCAATAAACAGATATTTATTTCTTAAACCAACCAAACTGTCTCATGTTCCTCAACTTTTTCTATCTGGTTACCGTTCTCAACATACTTTGTTATGATCCTAACCATTTTCCTTTCTTTTACTACGTTAGTTTGTGTGGCTTGTTGTTTTATAACAAACTTCTGTCTTTTAGGATATTCCACTTCTTCACTTACTTCTTTCTCAATATTGTCCCCTCGTATGAAGGAGTGACACTTTCTCTTTGTTGGTGCCAACACTAGTAATGGGGCACACCTTTTCCTTACTGTAGGGCCACTGTTTTCGTCTTTCGGCGTTTGATATACCTTCTTAGTTTCTTTCTTTTGTGACGTGTCTTCTTCAGAATATACCGTACAATGATAACCCGCTTCCTTCTCTTCATCCTTATTATTGACTGATCTGTCTGTGCCGGGTTCACTATAGTATGCTTTCAGTTTAGAATCCTGCCCATCGCTATATGCATCATCCGGATTATTTACACTGCTAATGTCATCCGAAATATCTTCTATCAGGTTTTCAGGATCAGACTGATCAAAATCATCTTGTACTCTTTCTGTAACACCAACCTTCTTTTCAACAACTTTGTTACTCCTTTTAATAGTCTCCACTCTGTGAATGTTTTTCGCGTGTCTTTTTAGATACTCCTGCTTCTTAAAAACTGTTTCACAGTCTTCACATCTGATCTCAGACTTTCCTTCTACACAGAGAAGTAAATGATTTTTACCTTTTGCAACAAGAGCCCTACCTACTATTGCTTGATCAGTTCTCTTATAGTGATCTCTAGGTTGAACAAGTTTTGTTTTAAATGAGTCAGGAACTTCATTGAATATAACTCCATTTTCAACAATCTCACGTCTAGGGTGTGTGTTGATAGTTTCTGATACTGCAACCCTATCACAGCCTATGTGACCTTGGACATAGAATCTAACTTCATGTCCCTTAATAGTTAAAGTCCCCTTGTATATATTTATATTAGCTTCATGTGTTCTCAAGAAATCTAACCCTAGTATACAATCTACATTAATGTCAGCAACTATGGCAGCGCTTACTCATTTGAACGTGTCAGTTTCAATTTCAAGTTCAGTTTTGCCTGACACATGCAACGAATGTCCACTAGCTGTAAGTATATCCCTTTCAGTTGGAGTTAAATAAGGCATATTTGACATTTTCTCAAACATTTTAGTGGAGATAACTGTACATGTAGCTCCAGTATCTATCCACAAATCTGTGATAATTCCGTTTACTTTTGCTTTCAGAAACATACCTGCATCAGGAAATAGTTTATGAACCCCCACTTTTCCCGGTGTCGAATCTGAATTTTCATAGTTTTGGTTAGTGTACCTTGTTTTAGGTTTGTTCTGATATCTAGGGTTCTGATAATTATATTGAAAGTTTGGATAAGCAGGACAGTTAAATGCTCTGTGGCCTACCTCGTCACAAGCATAACACCTAAATGAACAGGGCTGCGGGGCACCACCCTGCTTCCTACCTTTATTGTTTTGTTTCAAGTCTCTCATTTCTTTTTGCAACTCTATTAATGTCTCTGACATAGTTTTCAAAAGCTGATTTGTCATGTTGTCAGCACTGTATCTATTTTCAGACGCTGTTCGTAAAAACCCCTGACCTTCAATCCTTTTGCTTTCAGCTTTGTTAAAAGCCTCAAGCTCAACTGCATGTCTGATAGCGTCATTTAAATCAGAAGGTCTTGTCTGTTTTATTCGGAGCCTCATATCCGAATCTATAAACGAGTCTATGAACTGTTCTTTTGCCAAAGTCTCCCGCACTTCGTTTGGTGCAGTTGCATACGCAAGGTTAGTTAACCTTCTTATGTCTTGGCCTAACTCAGGCAAGGTCTCTACAGCTCTCTGGTGTCTCTCTCTGAGCTGTGTTCTGTACAGTTCAGTTTGGTTAGACTGAGAAAAACGCTCTTCTAATGCCTTAACCAATTCTTTGAAATCTTGTCTTGACTCCTGGGTTAAGTTTCCCAAACCACCTTGAGCCTGACCCCTGAGAGAAACGGCCAAATACAAACCTTTCTCTTTGTCTGTCCAATTATTAATTTGGGAACATGCATCAAAATGTGACCTAAAGTCAAGCCAAGGGCCTTTCCCATCATAGGTAGCAGTCTTAACTATGTTTTTATTTTTGTATCCATCCAAAGGATAGGATTGTTTATCTTCACAAGACTCGGTATCACGAGTTAAACCAGTTTAACTTGCTCTTTTTGTGACAAATTGTTACTAATTGGGAATTGTAATTGTTCAGTAAAATGTTTCGAACTCTGTTTTTCCGCAACAGGTGTTGATGTTTCAAACCTGACTGAAGATCTCGGTCGGGCTCCTAAACCGCCTCCATTTACACTACTACTTACATTTTTTTCATAAATCGGGAAGTTTTTTTGTTTTGACAACTGTTCGGAACGCCTGACTGAACCTATCCCCGAATCACTATGTCTAAACACTGTTCGGGGTGTATCAACCTGGGAAATTGATCTGTCTTTAACATGCCGATATTTTTCTAATTCGGCAGTTAAAATATATATTTCCTGACTTAACTGTTCCTCAGTTAAACTTATGTCAGGATCATATAAAACACTATCTTTCCTATGTGAATTCATTATAAAATACAATTTATATGTACAAAATACGCTTGAGAAATGCTAGACAAATCCCACCGCTAAGCCACCATGTGTAACGTGTAACCGGGCGGGGACGTTTAGATATTTTTATCCTCGGGTTCGTACCAGTTTCCTGGGATTTGAAAAGCAATTCAAAAGTTCTAAAGTCAATAAAAAGTTTACACTATCACTATCAAATATGAAACAAATACTATACTACATAAAACGAATTTCAACACCTATCAACCTAACCCGAACTTGTTGAATTGAAAACTGTTTAAAACACTTTCAGTCTAATACTGTTTAAAACCAACTGTTTGAAACTATAGTCTGAAACCTAAATGTATCGAACTGGTTTGAAACATAAATGTATGAAACTGGTCTGAAACATAAATGTATGGAACCGGTCTGAAACTTAAATGTATGAAACTGGTCTGACGGTTTGGAACTATTGTCTGAAACCTAAATGTTTGGAACTGGTCTGAAACCGAAATGTATCAAACGGGCTGAAACCTGAATAAAACGAATGTATGGAAACTATTCAAACTGTTGTAAACTTTCGACGTATGAAACTTTATTAAAATATATTTATATAACTGTTGGAACAGGGTAGCACTAAGGTATGGTTTAACAGCAAACACTCACTGCAATAGTGAGAGATGTGGAACGCAAAACCTTAGCACTAACCCTGTTTATACAACTTCTACGGAACCGAAACTATTTATATTTTCTCAACAGGTTTCAAACACTCCACTTTGTTTGACAAATCCTGCTTCTCGTCTTCAAATATTAACGGTCCTACCTTTCTAGTCTTCTTCTATCAACGTCCCCGATAAGAATGACAATTTACATTGAATAGCTACCCACTATTTATACTTCTAACGCGGACCTCGAAGAGGGCACCCTAGCAACAACTGTACAGGTAAAGCGTCTGATAGCAACCAAGGATAAAGGGATGATTTTAAATACAGTTTTCAACGATAAAAAGATGATATGGGAAACTAATAGAGATATCGGAAAATATATAACTGTAGAACTATTATTATATTCTTAAACAGTAAATTCGTAACATAATTTCCAATGACACACATATCCTTCAAGACCAAATGACAAATATGTAAACAATTTCAGACGGCCTTATACAGAACAACAGGCTTACATGTGCATTTATTTGGAATCAAAGCATGACTATACACGTGTTAGCTATTGAAAAGTGAAAGCTGCTCACAGTAAGATTGATTTGTATTGATATTATCGTCCATCAATGGAAATTTTACCACATGGAATGATAATCCGTTTCTTTGGTCGTATTTGTTTTCAAAGAGTTAAAGGGGAATTATAGGTGTGCATAATAAGATTTAAGGTATATTTGTAGATTAAACTTTATATTTCATAATTAAAGAACGAATAAATTCAAACATAAATATGATTAGTTTTAGACAACTGTAGATCTTATTTTAAAAAGTTATCGATTTAATCATATATATAGAAAACGTATAGAAAACGTATGAGAAGGCATCAAACAGACAATATATATTACTGGTTTGAAAAGACCGCAGCATTGTCAAAACGAAAAACGATAAATACACAGCCAAAACACTTAGTAAAACGATTATGGTTTCGCCCAGAAGAATGTCACAAAATCATCAAAGATTCTAGGTTTATAATTGGATACACCAGACGCGCTTTAATACAACCTTGAAGGGCGACGTACTGATATGTAGCGACTGCTTTAATGTTCGTATGCGTTCGAATCAGTTCAGTTGAAAGGCCTATCAAAAATTAAGTTAAAGAGCATTAACACAAAACATTCAGAAATATTTTGACAAATACGGTTGAGTTGATCTTTCCTGGGTGTAGATATGTTCCAGACCATATGAGTATTTGGACCGTACGCATACGGTACGGGTCGTATACGTATACTCGTACGGTACGACGATACGCGTACGGTCGGACCGTATAAGTATGAATATACGCGTATGGTCCAGTATGAGCTGACAATTCATGTTATTGGATCATATGGGTTAGATTTAAACAAACATTTATCACAATCTTTATTTTTTGTTTTACAAATTGTTATTATTACAATTAGATGGATAAAATGAACAAAAGAACAATTGAAATTAAATATTTGTTTAATTGTATATTTGAATCATATTTTGGTCCACCCGCCAAAGTTGACACTTGCTACGAATAACTAATAATTTTTACATTTAAATATATGCAGTTCAGTGTTCATCCAGTTTCCTTTGCATCGGCATTTTTTTGTAAAGTTGCTTAATATTCTAAAACAATTGTCCTCCCATATTATGTTTACTTCCGATATCATCAATATCAGTGATCATAGTTCAATTAATGATCACTGACTCGTCGACATGCTAAATAGAGGAGATTGACAGATTTAATCAGCGTGAATTTTTTAAATAGTTAAAAAATAAAGTTTTTATTTCAATTACAATTGAACTTTTTTTATATTAATTTGAGAGTTAAGTTATGTTGATCTGTTATATGAATTTGTATCTAATAAACTAAACTTGACCAACTTCTTAATATTAGTCCGACGGTATGAGTATTTAGAATATGGTCTGGATAACAGATATATTAAGTCTTAATTCAACATTTATATACACTATTTTACTATTGTCACATAAAATGAACATGTAAATGATATTACATGTCAATACAAAAGTTATGATTACTGGGCAAGTTAAATTCGGGGACGAAACGTCATCCTGCAGTGGCACTGAGTCAGCAGTTGTAAATATTGTTACATATGCTATAGAAGACCACCTTCAAGACAATTGACAACGGACCAATTAATGTCACTAAATCATCAGCTACAAAGTAGTTCAAGTAAATGGAGATCTTCGCGAAGAAAAAGTCAATCTACCATTACTACAAAAGGCAATGGTAAGCCTTTCAAATCAGGAGCACAAGAATTTATCCCCGGATGTTGCTTGAGTTTGTGTTTCTTATCCTTTAATCGTTTTTGTAGTTCTTTAGTCTGTTGTTAATCCTATCGTCATGGTTTTATCTTTTTTTTTAATTCTATGAACTGTGATTGTCATTTGGGTACAGTCTACGGAAGCCGAGAAGAATCGTTCATAATTCATAATTCAAAGTTCAAAATTCACAACTCGCAAATAGAGAAAGATAATCCTGTTTTATTACAGTTTAAATCCAAAGACAACAAATTTTGTCTTATTCTTATCACTTTATCTTATCTTTACCGTAGATTAATAATATAATTAAGCACAGACAAATAATTACAATTTTGAAAGGATATGTGCTGACATCGTGCCAAACAAGTGAAAAATTTCATGTTATCACTAATAATCAGAGAGAGGGGATATCGAGTGTGACTTCAATCCTTATTCTAAGCTCATTAGAATTAGTTATAATTCAACAAGTGTTTGTTGGCTTTCGTAAGAACGGGGAAACATGAAAACAATAAGTCAACAGTCTACATAATTTAAATAAGAACTACATATAACTACCAAATGTAAAGTAGCCATTTTTAACAATATATTATACATTTTCATCAAACCTGCCATCACAAAGGTTAAAACATGAATTAAGACAATAGAAACAGTTTTATTTGTCACATACAAAAAAAAACCCGCCAAAATTAAAAGGCAGCTTATTTTAGTCAATATTAAGATCATATGCGTGGAAAACAATTATCCCATTGAATGCTTTGATTATCAATATGTCAACTTCGTGTGCCTTTTTTTTACTTCTCAAATTTTCATCATCAAAATAACGTTTTAATTGTAAAGAATGAAATTGAGAACGGATACATTTATCAGGTTAAGTAGGCGAGAAAAAGAGGACAAGTTAGTAAGCATGACAACAATTCAAGCACTTAAGGTTTTTCTAACTCAGGCATAGATTACCTTAGTTGTATTTGGCAAAACTTTTAGGAATTTTGGTCCTCAATGCTCTTCAATTTCGTACTTTATTTGGCCTTTTTAACTTGTTTGGATTCGAGCGTCACTGATGAGTCTTTTGTAGACGAAACGCGCGCCTGGCCTATACACAAAATTTAGTCCTGGTATCTATATCCACACTACTTCAATGTAGGAAGAGGGGACACATTTATAGCTGAATTAACTTTTATTTCAATCTTACATAATATTTCACCTGAAACTTACCAATTTGAATACGATTATCTCCCTGTGATCAGTAACCGGAGACAGGAATGTTCCGTTTCATATTGTTAATTTGTTGATACAGAAATGTTCTCTATAACGTAAACGTAAAATTGAAGTTACTCTTCCTAAGTTTCACGGAAGCAATCCTGATTTAGATTAACACGGATATGTTCCACTCCTTGAACATTTGTGTTAAAGCCTAATTCTCTTTAATTTCCTCTTTCTTTGTGATTTTCGAAATACAATTGATCATTGAATTAGAATAACATGACAAGCACCAGCAACGGTATCTGTTGGAACATTAAGGTCACCTCTGGTAATTGCATTTTCGTCTCGTTCAATCATAATTAGTACTCTGTGGACTCTTGTTAAGCTGTTCCGTCTTTTTTCCTTCTTGTAACTTAAGGACAATGTTTCCCTCCTAAATATCGTCCCTCCTTTAGTTTTTTTTTCGAATTAATTATTAACTAGTTAGCAAGTAGCGATTCACCATGATTCAACAATGTCAGTCATTGGGTTGCCATATCTCTTTTTATCATATTGTTAATTAACTCATCATACTTATAATATCCAAGACATGCATATGAGATGTTATCTTTGCTTATTCATGAAAAGTTATTGTAAAATTAGTTTATTTAAGAATTATTGTAACAGTTTACGATTCATTAAATAATATCCCCGAACACTATCACCAGAAGAGCACAGCATCATATTTTCAAAAAGCAACAGTGAATTTTAATTTTACCTTTTTCTAAGAGATATTCAGATTTTGTATTCATAGTCAAAACACTGAGCCAAAAACGTTGACAATCAAATTATATTTTTCATTTTAATATTAAGACAGAATTGATTTCTGACGTTTTTGAATTATAAAACAATGTTGAGCAGGATCAGCTTCGCCTACCGGAGCAGCTGAGATCAATAGCGAAATGTTTTTGACTTCATGTTAGTCTTCAGTGTTTTGTCTAATAAACTGCTGTTTTGATTTTTTTATGGGTTTTTGGTTTATGCCATAATATTGCCGTTCGTTATATTACTTTCGATTATGATTTTTTTTAATGTCTTTAGCCTCTCTTTAAAATAACTACTCAAGCTTTCCATTTCAAATCACATCTTATTGATTTCAAATGTATGAATTTTTAACTGACTATTGAATTATTATGTCAATCTTTTACATAATTATGTATGCGTGTTCCCGCTCACTTGCAGTACACGAATTGAAACACAAAAAACACATAAAGTCTGATAAATGAGTCTAATGTATTAATACAGTGACCAAGTAACGTGCCATGTCTTACAATTTAAGTCTAAATTAACTCTTCTTTATTTCAGCCTTTCAAGTGTTTTTTTTCGTCTTTATTTAAAACGAATTATAGGAAAATAATCTAAATGTGGAATTGCATAATAATTGTTACATCAAAGTAATTAACATACTACTTTTATTATGAAACATGCAAGGTGAAGATTTGGAAAAGAAATTTGGCCATGCAACTCAATCAATGGTACAAAAGAAACAGTTTTAATTTTAAGAATTACAATGATTTATATAATTAAACATCGTCTTGCAATTATATCATCAGACAATAAGGTACACCTACAGTTGCCCACTTTGGTTTTCATTTTGGATTGGAGATTTGACTGCTTTCATTGTGTAATAAGAAATCCTTTCAACTTTAATCAATCTTATTTGTCAAGTGTAAGTTTTATTTTGGTTACAAGTATGGACATTTCAAAAGGAATCGAAAAATAAATTACCGACACTATGACTTGCACGATATTCTGTGACATACCATCTTTTGCGTCCGATTTGTTAATTTTAATCGGCATCATAAGGATACTTAAAAAAACCGTCATTGAGCTCTTGAGGGATAACAGATACGGACAATTGGATTACTTTGACTATCACATTTATAAAGAACTTTGGCAACAGAAAGGTTATTTGAAAAGTTTTGAAATAATGAATTTTAACATTTGTCAAAAGCATAGATATTACTTTTTTTAACGTTACAATATCTTAATTGCATATTATTTGCTGTAACAACTTACCAAGCTATTAACTTAGTATCCCTCATGTTACTTTACATAATAGTTAAAGGAATAAGTATTTGGTAAGATATAACTTCTTCATGATATTAGTATCTATAATATAATTCATACTACGAATTATTTGATATACTATTGCAAATACACATTCATTTACTGCATGATTTGCACATTAAATACATTTAGAAGTCGTTTATTGAAATAACAACAAAATGTCAAACAAGATGAATTGGAAAAAGGAAAAGATAAATCTTAACTTTGTCGTTAATCCCACGAAAAAACAGTCTATCAAGTTCCAAAAACAAACAATGTTAGCATTCAGTTTGTTTGGAGTGTGCACATGTAAAAGTAATTTCAGGTGGATAATTGCAATTGCTAATTTATAAAAATCATCTCTTTTGGAAGAATATATCTTCTTATATAGATTGATGTTTAGTTGCCTTGTGATGGACTTAAGAAATACGATTCACAACAGTTAAATAATTAATATGTGATTAGAGAGGAGAAACAAACATGGTCGTCCTGGAAGTTCTTATCACTTTGCAATATTAACCGTGGATTTCATAAATTTTATAAATGAATTTGTACTTTCCAGGAACAATAAGACGGATGCAGCATTAAATTAGAGTACAAATGACTTTTTTTGATTTCAACCTTTAAAGTCTTTTACATTTTTGTTCGTTATTCGAAACAAATCATATAAACTAATCGATAGACGGAATTACATAATAATTGCTTCATCAAATGTAATTAACATATTACTTTTTAATATTGAAACATGCAAAGTGACGATTATAAAAAGAAATGTAGTCATGCAATTCTATTAAGGGTACAACAGAAATAGTTTTTATTTTAGTTAATTCAATGATTGATAAAAATTAAACAACCCATTGCCAATATCAGCATCAACAAGACCTTATTTAGTGATTCAATCCTCCAATACATATGCATATGGCAAATATTATAAAAAATGACAGAACAACGTTCAAGGAAAGTAGGAACGTAATAACAAACATGCTTATCATATCAAATTGCAAATAAAAAAATATAAAAAAATATACTCAAAGGTTTCCCACGATAAATCGTTAGCAAACGTTTATATTGCTAATAAATGGTTGATACCGCTGTTAATCGACTATCTGTTGTCGAGCGTACACAATTCCAGTGAAAAGTGCGTTTTGAAATTTTTTATCATGAAATAGAGTAAGGAAATGTGACATAATTGATAAGCAGACAACTATTCACTAGAGTACACCTGACCTAGATGTTAGCACCGAATAAAGGTTATTTTTTCACAGAAGAGGGGTTATTTGTCGACTTCCAAATTATGGTAAGAATTTCCCCAATGCTTTATTTATTTCAAATTCTAGAGGAACATGTATCGTACGAACCCTTCTCTTTTATAAATACTGCTTTTTAAGTCTCAAGCAGAGATACGCGTGTATTACCTATTTTTCATCATTACATTATTATTTTTTAATAAAGATATTTATTATTTATACTCATTTCATTGCAGAATACTCATTTGGAAAATGAATCTTCAATCAATACAATTTCAGTCAGAGTTTACAATAATTAAAGCCCAAATTCGAAAATAGAAAATACAATTGCAACCAAGAGGCCATTATAAAAATACTTCGCACAATAGAAATTTAAATCGCTAGTTAAGAACATACTTAACTCATAACATAACGATTTTACTAAATATTTTGATACTAGCTTGACAACATCAAACAATACCCCTATTATACAATGATATTGTAATCTTTTGTCAAGTCTTCTCAAAATAAGATCTCAATTATAAATGATCGGAGTTATTACAAAGATAAAAATCTTATCTATAAATATCTCCTTTGGTAAGACATTGATTATTGAAGACATTTTAATCCTACTATTGACATTTCTGCCAAATTTGTCTAGGTTAAATTCTCTTTTTTGCTTGAAAGTTTGATTGGAAAACCTCATAATCTTGAATACATTGTTCGGTTAAATGCATGGGAAAGGGGAGTTCTGAGTGTTTTTTTTTAATTTTTTTAATTTAGTTTGCACTTAATATATAAAGTCTTGGTAGAATAATAATAAAAACTACCAAGACAGTATCTGCGAAAGGAGAAATTCTTCTCTTCCTCTATGGTATCAGCACAGTCGTCGGGACTTTAGGATATTTAACACAATGAATGTATAACCTTTGCTCTATTGGCAGTCTTTCGTAACTTTTAGATCCTAAATGCTTTTCATATACGTACATAATATAGCATTTTTTATTTTTTCATTCGAGCGTCACTGATGAGTCTCTTATAGACGAATAAACACATCATAGATTCTAGGATTAAACCAGACTCGCGTTTCGTCTACACAAGACTCATCAGTCACACTCGAATCCAAAAGAGGTAAACAGATAAAATAAAGTACGAAGTTAAAGAGCATTGAGGACCAAAATTCCTAAAAGTTTTGTAAACGTGCGTCTGGTGTAAATAATTTTAAATCTGATATATATTTCTCACTTTTAGCAATTCCAAAATATCCTGCGACTAAATAAACTCTATTTCTATTTCAATAGATAGAAGATTTAAAACGCTGCTTAAAACTCGTATTGGTACATATGTAAAACAAAACAAAAACTTGATTACAAAAATTAATACGATAAGTTGTTCACCATTTGAAACTGCAAACTTAAAAATATGAAAAATAAGATATACATAATTCAAATTAGTATCTCCATTATAAAGTCCTATTTAATGCTTGCATCACATTAGTTAAGTGCCTAATCAATGTGCTCATTCTAACGAAATAAAGTGAAGATAGACATTGAGGAGATCAGATGAACACTTTGCTACTGACGTCTGTCGCCAACTAACTTGGACAAAGATCCCTCCTCTGAAAACGCTTAATTCATTGTTAATCGAATTTGACCGAATTCATTCGAAAGGTTACTATTAAAACTGTGTTCGATGATCTTATTTTCTTATCGATATACATTAATTATTTACTTTTCTACATTGGCTAGAGTTATAGGGGGAGGATTGAGATCTCATTAACATGTTTAACCTCGCTGCATTTTTGCGCCTGTCCCAAGTCAGGAGCATCTCTGGCCTTTGTTAGTCTTGTTTTATTTTTAATTTTAGTTTCTTATGTACAATTTGGAGTTTAGTATAGCGTTCATTATCACTGAACTAAAAGTACCCGGCCACGTCCATTTGTATTTTTGTCCATCTGATGAGTTAAGCTTTTTTCAACTGATTTTTATAGTTCGTTCTTATGTTGTACTGTTATATTACTGTCCCAAGTTAGGGCAAGGTTGGGATCACGCTAACATGTTTAACCCCGCCACATTATTTATGTATGTGCCTGTTCCAAGTCAGGAGCCTGTAATTCAGTAGTTGTCGTTTGTTTACACTACAAACTCCTCAGAGTCTGAATTGACCAGTTTTTGTGCTCGACCAGTAAAATCGAGCACACATTTTACTCGACTAGTCTCGACATTGTCTCGACTGTACTTAACTGTACTTAAGTGTACTCGACTAGGTCTCGACTTTACTTAATTAGTCTGATTCAGTACTTGATGATCTTTGTGTAGTCTGAAATGGTCTTGACCAAGGCTCGACCTGTCTCGACCTGTCTTGACTAGTCTCAACCTGTCTCGACTAGTCTTGACTCAGTCTCAACCAGTCACGACCTGTCTCGACTAGTCTTGACCTTCAAATTTAG